>NC_068422.1:40685719-40832347 GCF_023373465.1 Oncorhynchus keta | reverse complement strand
GAGAATGTGGAGGTAGATAGTTCCGGGTGGAGGAGCAGGCAGTGGAGGTGGGTTGATGGGGAGTGGATAAGCAGATCCAATGGATAACAACACACTGGCGACGAGCAGAGAGGGATGGGGTATGGGTTCCGGGTGAATGGTGTTCATGGCTAACGATCAGGGAATGGATGTCAGGTCAGAGCTTTTGAAGGGGAGAGGTGATGATCAGGACAGGTGTGCAGATTACTGATGAGGTACAGATGCGGGTGCACATCGATCTCCCAACAAGCTATTATTCGCCCGGCAACCAGACAGGGTGCATTCCAGGACACCGGAAACACACTCCAGGACAGAAACACAGGCAAACACAGACTCAGGAGCGGGATTCGTGACAGTACCCCCTCCGACGAACGCCACCGGGCGGACTACCTGGAGCGCCAGGGTGGAGGGCGGTAGAAGTCACGAAGCAGGTCGTCATCAAGGATCTGACGCCAAGGAATCCAACTCCTCTCCTCTGGACCATATCCTTCCCAATCCACGAGATATTGGAAACCTCGACCCTGCCGTCTGGAATCCATTATGCGGCACACCGTGTAGGCAGGACCACCTCCGATCATCCGAGGAGGAGGAGGACGAGAGGAGGGGGCAACAGAGAACTGAGGAGAACCGCTTGATGCAGGAGACATGAAGGTGGGGTGTACTCGAAGCGTTGCCGGCAATTTGAGTCGGACCACAACAGGGTTAATGATTCTCTCCACCACAAACAGACCAATGAACTTTGGTGACAGTTTCCTCGACTCAGTCCGTAGAGGAAGATCCAGTGTAGCCAACCAAACCTTATCTCCGATGGTATAAGCGGGAGCAGGAATATGGCGACGATTCGCCTGGATCTGATACCGGTCAGAAACTCTAAGGAGGACCTTCCCTGGCCCGATGCCAGGTCCGATGGCAACGACGAATGTGGGCCTGGACAGAAGGAACCGAAAAGATCCCTCTCCTGAGAAGGAAACAAGGGAGGTTGGTATCCCATACAGGCATTGGAAGGGGACATCCCAGTGGCAGATGAAGGAAGGGTATTATGGGCATACTCGACCCAGGGTAATTGAGATGACCAAGAGGTGGGATCAGAGGAGACAAGACAACGCAGCGTGGACTCCATCTTCTGGTTGGCTCTCTCCGCCTGACCATTAGATTGTGGGTGAAATCCAGAAGTGAGACTGACTGTAGCTCCAATTGCCAAACAGAAGGATCTCCAGACAGCAGAGGTAAACTGAGGACCATGGTCAGAAACAATGACACTGGGCAATCCGTGGACCCTGAACCTCCCTAACCAGGATCTCGGACATCTCCGTGGCAGATGGAAGCTTGAAGAGAGGGACAAAATGAGCAAACTTGCTGAATCTGTCCACAATGGTCAGAATGACCGTGTTCCCAACAGAAGGGAGCAATCCCGTGACAAAATCCAGGCCAGATGCGACCAAGGTCGCCGAGGAATAGGTAGGGGGGTGAAGAAGCCCAGAGCTGGGCCGATTGGTACTTTTGTTCTGAGCACAAACAGGACATGCAGCAACAAACCTCCGGGTATCTTCTCCCATGGCAGGCCACCAAAATCGTCTGCGCAGTAGCGCCATAGTCCGAACAACGCCAGGGTGACAAGCTATCTTGCTGGCTTGGGACCACTGAAGAACAGCAGAACGGACCGACTCAGGCACGAACAACCGAACGGGTGGACGTTACCGGGGCCGGGCTGCGTCCGAAGGGCCGCCATCACATCCTCCTCAATCCTCCATGTAACGGCTCCACGACAAGGTTCTGGGGAAGAATCGTCTCAGTCTTGGCCCCACTCTCATCCGTCTTTGAGAACATCCCGGGGACAAGGCGTCCGCTTTGCTGTTCTTCGACCCAGGTCGGAACGTCAGGGAAAAATTGAAGCGCCCAAAAACAAAGCCCACCTGGCCTGACGGGAGTTGAGACGTTTAGCCGATTGCACGTAAGCCAGATTCTTGTGGTCAGTCCAGACCACAAACGGTTGCTCCGCTCCCTCCAACCAGTGACGCCACTCCTCCAAGGCAAGCTTCACAGCGAGAAGCTCCCGGTTACCCACATCGTAGTTTCTCTCAGCTGGTGAAAGACGACAAGAGTAGAAGGCGCAGGGATGGAGTTTACCGTCAGTGGAGCTATGCTGGGACAGGATGGCACCCACCCCCACATCAGACGCGTCCACCTCAACAACAAACTGACGGGAAGTGTCAGGTTGAGAGAGAATCGGCGCGTTGGTGAATCGGCTCTTCAAGTTCAGAAATGCTCGGTCTGCCTCAGAAGTCCAACAGAAAATTCTGGTGCAAGACGTCAGAACAGTTAAAAGGGCGGCCACCCGGCTGTAATCACGGATAAACCTCCGATAGAAGTTCGCAAATCCCAGGAATCTCTGGAGCTGCAATCTCGCACCGGGCCGGGCCCAATCCCGAACCGCCCGAACCTTCTGTTGGTCCATCTTGATCTCACCCCTGGAGATGATGTACCTGAGGAATGATGTAGTGTGGGCGTGAAAATCACACTTATTTAACAGACTTGCTTTTCAAAGATGTCTAGAAATGTACACGTTTTGTGCTCTTGTAGGAAGCAATCACTCCCCCATTGCTGACTACAAATGATCTATAACTGGGCTAATACCTCACTAACTAGCAAAGGATATGAAATAATGTGTACACGTGGCTACATGCAGCTCTCACCTTTGATCTCAAAACTAGCGCATCTACCCATGACTGCCAATGCTGTAAACATAGTCCAGTTCAAAATGAATGACACAGATCCATATACAGTATGGCAATGTTCTATTTGCAAATAGGCTTACTGCAGCTCTGATTGGTTATGTTGCACCGGTTTGTGTAGAGTAAGGCCTGAGTTGTGCATGTCAATAAAATATAGAATCCTACTCCCATGCGTTCTGCCTACAACATAATCTCTTGCATAGTTTTGCATGCTTTATTTTGTTTCACTATGTTGCATTGAAAGTGACTAATATTGCAGTGATTCGATCACAATTCCACAGTAAAGGGAAACGTTGATAGTGTTAAGGTGGAAAACTCTAAGTTGAGTGAAGTTCAATCTCATGTTTCTCTACACGGGCTGATCATAGAGGGAACATTGTTAGGGAGTGTATACATTTATTTTTACTTTTTCATTGCTACCACTTGAGAGTCAACCTCACAACCCTGGTGTTGCAAGACCCATGCTTTACCAACTGAGCCACAGGAATAACCACAACCTAGCCTGGTTGGTAAACCACATCCTAGCCTCACCGAGAAACAGACTTCCCTATTATAGTAACCTTATGAAGTCTATGGCCAAAAGTAGCTATAGGCGTGAGACCCGGGATAAATCAGTGACTCCTCACAACACATCAACTCAATCAAAGGCCTTGCATGGGCAGAGTTTAACACGCAGGAGGGTTCTTGAAATGTAACATCCACTAACAATGTAGTCGCTGGAAGTCAACGAGCGAGTCAACGAGCAAGTTCGTTTTGCATGACCCGGTGCCCCAAGTAAGCAGTTTGTACATTTAGACCATTCCATTGGTTGTTAAGTGAAATCTCCACCCACGTGGGGCACCGGGCCATGCAAAACGAATTAAGCCATTTGAACCGTTTCGGATAATCCAAAATTCTCTGGACCTCCAAAGGAGGCGTGACAACAATGTTTTTGGAGGTATGGCAACGCGAGACTAACAACAACCTGAGTCTCAATGGAATGGACAGGTTTGCCTGCTTCTTTTCGTTGTGAAGTTATGGGAAGTTTGTAAATATAATTTTTAATATTGCCAGTTGCACCTGTAGACCACCACCTTCAAAAGTAAATAAAAGCACAACTTCTGCACCGGATCCTGCCTTTCTCCTGCAACACTTCTGTTCTTACAACTGTTACAAGGTCCCCATATCACAGCGCGAATAAAGGTAAGGAGGTGAACAAATGAATACAGGTGGTGCTACATTTTCCTATTTAGAACCTACAGGTCTTTCCCAATAGGAATCTGGGGCAGCTGTGTGTGCACTATTTGTGTCAGCAGGCAAGCTGTATGTGTGCAATATGTGCCAAGTTCCTTGCTCAGAACATGAGAACATATGAAAGCTGGTGGTTCCTTTTAACATGAGTCTTCAATATTCCCAGGTAAGACGTTTTAGGTTGCAGTTATTATAGGACTATTTCTCTTTTACCGCTCAGACTGCTCTGTCAAATCATAGACTTAATTATAATATAATAACACACAGAAATACGAGCCTTACGTCATTAATATGGTAATATCCGGAAACTATCATCTCGAAAAAAAAAAATGTTTTATTATTCTTTCAGTGAAATACGGAACCGTTCCGTATTTTACCCCCCCACCCAGTGTATACAGTGTATTGAGCCATCACATATGACCACATTGTGCATGTTCGTTTATAAAGTAATTATTATTCATCATGTCCTCACATGGGATTTGAACTCACAACCTCTCAGTTCACGGTACTCGTCTTCCTGCTATGCCCCCAAATCTGTGTCATGTGTCGGTTACTCTGAAACCGTCTCAGGGATGCCCATCTGCGTGCTCGTCGTCCTCACCAGGGTCTTGACCTTACTCCAGTTTGGTGTCATTAAACGAATTCAGTAGGTAGGTGCTCACCTTCGATGGCCACTGGCACACTGGAGAAGTGTGCTCTTCATGGATGAATTCGGTTTCAACTGTACCGGGCAGATGGCAGACAACGTGTATAGTGTCATGTGGGCGAGCAGTTTGATGTCAAAATTGTGAACAGAGTGGCCCATGGTGGCAGTGGGGTTATGGTATGGGCAGGCATAAGCCACGGACAACGAACATCATTGCATTTTATTAATGGCAATTTGAATGCACAGAGAAACCATGACGAGATCCTAAGGCCCATTGTCGTGCCATTCACCTCGTTTCAGCATGATAATGCTGTACACGATTTGTACACAATTCTTGGAAACTGAAAATGTCCCAGTTCAGTTGATATAGAAACAGACCTTGTATATAATCTCACCAAAAATAAAATTTTCAGCAAACTTATCATGTGTAAATATTTGTATGAACATAACAAGATTTAACAACTGAGACATGAACTGAGTTCCACAGACATGTGACTAACAGAAATGGAATAATGTGTCCCTGAACAAAGGGGGGTCAAAATCAAAAGCAACAGTCAGTACCTGGTGTGGACACCAGCTGCATTAAGTCCTGCAGTGCATCTCCTCCTCATGGACTGCACCAGATTTGACAGATCTTGCTGTGAGATGTTACCCCACTCTTCCACCAAGGCCTCACCAAGGTCCTGTTCCCGGACATTTCTGGGGGGAATGGCCCTCACCCTCACCCTCCGATCCAACAGATCCCAGATGTTCTCAATGGGATTGCGATCCTGGCTCTTCGCTGTCCATGGCAGAACACTGACATTCCTGTCTTGTAGGAAATCACGCACAGAACGAGCAGTATGGCTGGTGGCATTGTCATGCTGGAGGGTCATGTCAAGATGAGCCTGCAGGAAGGGTACCACATGAGGGGGGATGATGTCTTCCCTGTAACGCATAGTGTTGAGATTGCCTGCAATGACAACAAGCTCTGTCCGATGATGCAGTGACACACCGTCCCAGACTCTCAAACCTCCAAATCGATCCCGCTCCAGAGTACAGGCCTCGGTGTAACGCTCATTCCTTCGACGATAAACGCGAATCTGACCATCACGCCCGGTGAGACAACACAAGAGCACTTTTTGCCAGTCCTTTCTGGTCGGTGAGTTTTTGCTGAGTTTAGCTTCTTACTTTCCCGTGTTCTTATTTCTTTTTAAAATTTCTGTTTTTGTTTTTGTTCTATGTTATTTTTATTGCTAGATTGATACTGATTACTGCATTGTTGGGTTTGGAGCTTGCAAGAAAGGCATTTCACTGTGCTTGTGCACATGACATAAAAAAACATGAAACTAAACTTGAATTTGAATTTGAAAAAAAGGCATAGCTTCTTAACAGGCTACACGGCTCACTGTATGTCTCCAGGAATCGTTGGCAGCCGATGCTCACAATTTCTCCATCAATAAATAATGTTGTGCTTAATGGGATAATCCACCCCCAGAAATAAAAATCAGGAAACTCCTGTCAATTTGGTGAAAGCCAATGGTCTGTCAGTGAGTAAAATACAACTTTTCACCATGATTTAACTTAGTGGTCCATCTGTGAAAATCAGGAAATCGTGTAGGAACACGTCCTAGCTACATAATTGTAGTCACTGGAGATAGGGGATAACACCCCATCACATTTCATAAGGCTTTTATAACAATTACCTGCAATCCAGATCGCCTAATCAGCAAATAGATGGTATGGGCATACTTGTCTAGAACACATCCATCAGTTTATTTGAGATTTGCTCAATCTAAACAGTGTACCAAATTATTCCAACTCCATTTTACCTTTAAGTACCATGTTTCAATACACCCTGTCTCTGTGGGAAACAGATATATTACAGAAAGGAGGAGAATGGATAAATGCCCCACCCAACTGACTTTCGACCCATTGCATTCACATTGTCATGCTGCGTCACATGGTTGCTAAGCTAATCGTCACATAATTCCTTCTCAAAGTCATGGTATGAGTAAATAAATCTGCCTATTTTCCTCAAAAGTACGTAATGTCACGGTTCCAAAGGTATACGATATTACAGAGAACAAGTTCATTATCTCACAATCTTGGAAAATAGGACCATTGTTGTTCTTCTTGTTCACAAAATTGATGCTAATGTTCAGTTTCTGAGCTAGCGCCCAACTGACTCCCATTCACTCCTTGAAGGACAGCTCTCCTCATCTCAGAATCACCCAGAATGCACCGCATGACTCATTGAAGACTTATGGGCAACGTACACAATAGGCGTTAATACGATTCTAATGGAGTTTCACTCCTCAAAACCATCTCTGTGAGAAAGAAACGTTTCTCTGCTCTCACTCTGGGCAGAGACGCAGTTTATAGCTCAGTGGCAGAGAAGGAGCTGCAAGTTGGACTTGGTGAGTAAGACTCCTAAATTGATAGTGCAGTTTGTTTATGCGATTTTAGCTAGCTGCTAGCTTGCTACTTTACATGCTGATATTGACTTTAGTATTATTGTGTGTAGCTATGTTTTCTAGCTAGCTAACCAGCCATTCCAGAGAGAGAGAGCATTGCATTGTGGGTTTTGTAGTACACTCGAGCTGCAACAGATTTCCAAAAAACACGTTTCTACCAACCTTGTTATAATGACGAAATGTTCACAAAAAATGTTGTTTTCTCATATTAGTGTTATATACCAATATTTACCACTATTTAATCATAAGAATTTGTGGTTTGGCCTAGATTATCCCTTTAAATGGGATGAACGACATTGGGAAAAAAATCTACAAGCGTCCTTCTAGCCCACCTCAGCCTTAATAGATTTCCCTACAGGTGCCTGAGGATGAGCCTGAACACACAAAAAAAAACATATCACATCAACAGTGGGTAAAAAAATAAGGTCCACCTGAGGGCTTCGATAATTGGCAGATTACGAGTATGACAGTTCATTAATGGGTACGTTAATAGGCTCGTTAGCTGAAGGTGTCAGGAGCCCTCCCACTGTGTGCGAGAGTGTGTTGTCAGTTTGAAGGTATTCCAATGGTCATCTATCTCTCCATCAGAAGCTCTAGGACAGGCAGGCTTTGAAGAGCTGCTTCCCACAGAGAGAGAGAGAGAAAGAGGAGTTTCATAGGCTATACGGGCTCTGTGAAGTCCCCAATCTCTCTCTCCTGTGGAGCTCATAGGAGGCAAGGTACATTGCCTTCAGAAAGTATTCACACCCCATGACTTTTTTCACATTTTGTTGTTTTACAAAATTAGATTAAAATGGATCTACACAAGAAAAATGCTAACATTGATTTTAAATTAATGGAAGAAAACTCTAATATAGTGTGAATAGATAAGTATTCAACTCTCTTAGTCAATATATGTTAGAATCACCTTTGGCAGCGATTACAGCTGTGAGTCTTTCTGGGTAAGTCTCTCAGAGCTTTTCACACCTGGAATGTAAAATATTTGCCCATTATTCTTTTCAAAATTCTTCAAGCCCTGTCAAATTGGTTCCTTCTTATCACTCTGTCAATTAGGTTAGTATTGTGGAGTAACTACAATGTTGTTGATCCATCCTCAGTTTTGTCCCATCACAGCCATTAAACTCTGTAACTGTTTTAAAGTCACTATTGGCCTCATGGTGAAATCCCTGAGCGGCTTCCTTCCTCTACGGAATTAATAACTTCACCATGCTCAAAGGGATATTCAATGTCTGCTTTTTTTTACCCATCTACATATTGGTGCCCTTGCTTGTGAGGCATTAGAAAACTTCCATGGTCTTTGTGGGTGAATCTGTGTTTGAAATGCACTGCTCCACTGAAGGACCTTACAGATAATAAAATCATGTTAAACACTATTAATGCAGATGGTCCACTTTAGCTTTGAATTTATATTAATTTGAAAAACTTTGACCTTATGGGGAATTGTGTGTAGGCCAGTGACAAACAAACAAAAATCTATATTCAGTCCATTTTAAATTCAGGCTGTAATACAACAACATCTGGAAAAAGTCACGGGGTGTGAAAACCTTTTGAAGGCATTGTAGCAACATCTGACAATTGGAGGTATTTACAGTGCCTTCAGAAAGTATTCACACCTTAGACCTTTTCCACATTTTGTTGTGTTACAGCTGAATTTTAAATAGATTAAATTTGGATTTCGTGTTACTGGCATTTTTGTGTGACATTCTTTAGAAATGTATAAAAAAAATTTAAGTTGAATGTCTTCAGTCAATAAGTATTCAGTCCCTTTGTTATGGCAAGCCTAAATAAGTTCAGGAGGAAAACTTTGCTTAAAAATTAGTTAGGGATAGGCGGGATGCAAATATCTCAACTGGCCAATTGTCAGGGAAAATGCAGAGCGCCAGATTCAAATAAAATACTATAAAATTCAAACTTTTATTAAATCACACATGTAAGATACTCAATTAAAGCTACACTCGTTGTGAATCCAGACAACATGTCAGATTAAAAAAATGTTTTCGGCGAAAGCATAAGAAGCTATTATCTGATAGCCTGCACCATCTGCACCAGCAGTAAACAAAGGAGTTAGCATATTTCAACCCTGCAGGCGCTACACAAAACGCTGAAATAAAATATATTATATATTATATATATTACCTATATTATATATTACCTTTGACGAGCTTCTTTTGTTGTCCCATAAACATCACAATTGGTCCTTTTGTTCGATTAATTCCATCCATATACAGTGGGGCAAAAAGGTAGTCAGCCGCCAACTGTGCAAGTTCTCCCACTTAAAAAGATGAGAGAGGCCTGTAATTTTCATCATAGGTACACTTAAACTATGGCAGACAAAATGAGAAAATAAATCCAGAAAATCACATTGTAGGATTTTTAATGAATTTGCAAATTATGGTGGAAAATAAGTATTTGGTCACCTACAAACAAGCAAGATTTCTGGCTCTCACAGACCTGTAACTTCCTCTTTAAGAGGCTCCTCTGTCCTCCACTCGTTACCTGTATTAATGGCACCTGTTTGAACTTGTTATCAGTATAAAAGACACCTGTCCACAACCTGAAACAGTCACACTCCAAACTCCACTATGGCCAAGACCAAAGAGCTGTCAAAGGACACCAGAAACAAAATTGTAGACCTGCACCAGGCTGGGAAGACTGAATCTGCAATAGGTAAGCAGCTTGGTTTGAAGAAATCAACTGTGGGAGCAATTATTAGGAAATGGAAGACATACAAGACCACTGATAATCTCCCTCGATCTGGGGCTCCACGCAAGATCTCAATCCCAGAACCACACGGGGGGACCTAGTGAATGACCTGCAGAGAGATGGGACCAAAGTAACAAAGCCTACCATCAGTAACACACTACGCCGCCAGGGACTCAAATCCTGCAGTGCCAGGCGTGTCCCCCTGCTTAAGCCAGTACATGTCCAGGCCTGTCTGAAGTTTGCTAGAGAGCAATTGGATGATCCAGAAGAAGATTGGGAGAATGTCATATGGTCAGATGAAACCAAAATATAACTTTTTGGTAAAAACGCAACTCGTCGTGTTTGGAGGACAAAGAATGCTGAGTTGCATCCAAAGAACACCATACCTACTGTGAAGCATGGGGGTGGAAACATCATGCTTTGGGGCTGTTTTTCTGCAAAGGGACCAGACGACTGATCCGTGTAAAGGAAATAATGAATGGGGCCATGTATCGTGAGATTTTGAGTGAAAACCTCCTTCCATTAGCAATGGCATTAAAGATGAAATGTGGCTGGGTCTTTCAGCATGACAATGATCCCAAACACACCGTCCGGGCAATGAAGGAGTGGCTTCGTAAGAAGTATTGAGATAAACTTTTGTTATTGACCAAATACTTATTTTCCACCATAATTTGCAAATAAATTCATTTAAAATCCTACAATATGATTTTCTGGGTTTTTTAATTCTCATTTTGTCTGTCATAGTTGAAGTGTACCTATGATGAACATTCCAGACCTCTCTCATCTTTTTAAGTTGGAGAACTTGCACAATTGGTGGCTGACTAAATACTTTTTTGCCCCACTGTAAATCAATGAGATGTCCATTTATAAAGCGTGTTTGATCCAGAAAAAAACAGCTTACAAAAAATGCAATGTCACTACAAAATATTTCAAAAGTTGCCTATGAACTTTGCCAAAATATTTCAAACTACTTTTGTAATACAACTTTAGGTATTTTTAATATATAATAATAATAATAATAATAATAATAATAATAATAATAATAATAATAATAATAATAAAACGTTAATAATCAATCAAATTGTAGACGGGGCAATCTGTGTTCAATCCAGGAAAGAAAACAAACCAGCGCCACTTTTCACGTCTTGAACAACTCAGAAAAGTGTACCCAGTTCTGAGTTGGCCTACTTCCTCATTACACAAAGGAATAACCTCAACCAAATTCCAAAGACTGGTGACATCCAGTGGAAGCGGTAGGAACTGAAAACAGGTTACTCAGAAATATCCCATGGCAATAACATGTCAGGGTACAGAGAGAGGCAAAAATAAAATTAATCTGAACAGTTAGTCCTTGGGGTTTTGCCTGCTACATAAGTTATGTTATACTCACAGACATGACTCAAACAGTTTTAGAAATGTCAGAGTGTTTTCTATCCAAATCTATGAATAATATGCATATCTTATATTCTTGGCATGAGTAGCAGGAAGTTCAAATTGGGCACGCTATTTATCCAAAAGTGAAAATTCTGCCCCCTAGCCCCAAGAGGTTTAACAAGTCACATAATAAGTTGCATAAACTCACTCAATAATAGTGAGTGCAATAATAGTGTTTTAAATATGATTTTTGAATAGCTACCTCATCTCTGTACGTCACACATACAATTATCTGTAAGGTCCCTCAGTCGATTAGTGAATTTCAAAAACAAATCCACATTACTGAATACCAATCTCCATATTTAAAGCATTGTGGTGGCTGCATCATGTTATGGGTATGCTTGTTATCGGCATGGACCACAGCATATTTGTTAGAATGAAAACAAATGGAATAGAGCTAAGCACAGGCAAAATCCTAGAGGAAAAGCTGGTTCAATCTGCTTTCCAACTGACACTGAGAGACAAATCCACCTTTCAGCAGGACAATAACCAAAACACATGGCCAAATATACACTGGAGTTGCTTACCAAGACGACATTGAATGTTCCTGAGTGGCCTAGCTACAGTTTTGACTTTTGGCTTGAAAATCTATGGCAAGACATGAAAATGGCTGTCTAGCAGTGATCAATTTGAAGAATTGTAATAATAATAATGTGCAAATATTGTACAATCCAGGTGTGCAAAGCTGTTAGAGACTCACAGCTGTAATTGCTGCCAAAGGTGATTTTTTTCTGTGAATACCTATGCAAATGATGTGGAAAATGAGGAATAAGTCAAGGGGTATGAATACTTTCTGAAGGCACTTTACAGGAGTCTGCTCAATCTCACACACAAACAAACATACACTCTTGCTGCCTCTTATCTCATTCTGTCTCTCAGACACACATACACAACACACTCACACAGGCATGCTCGCGTACCCGCTGACACACACACACACACACGTGCGCATGCATGCACACGCACACACACACACACACACACACACACACACACACACACACACACACACACACACACACACACACACACACACACACACACACACACACACACACACACACACACACAGGGAACATGCGAAAGCCCATGTTGTATCTGTCCTGCTGACTAGGAGGTTTGGCTCCCCACCACAGATGAGATGAATCCTCTACAGCTCTAGAGACTAGCGGCCCTTTAACAGATCTTTTAAGGGATCAGCCAATTTACAGACAGTATCGTACTGTCCAAGCAGGTTGGTTTTCTCCTTGTTTTGTTTTCTGGCAATGGCACTGTGTGTGTGTGTGTGTGTGTGTGTGTGTGTGTGTGTGTGTGTGTGTGTGTGTGTGTGTGTGTGTGTGTGTGTGTGTGTGTGTGTGTGTGAGAGAGTGAGGTGAGGTGAGGTCCTTTCTCCTGCAATTCCAAAAATACTCCATTGTCAGATGTCACATCTGGGCTCAAACCAATCACACACTGTAGATTCAACAACCAATCATATAGATTCATGGGACGTGACATGTCCAGGTGACGACTATGATGAAGAATGTCACACCTCACTTCCCAGAGAGAGTTACATCTCCTTGACCTCACAGAATGACACCACACCCCAGCACAGCTAATTCTTCCAGCACAGATGCGGTTTAAACAACTCCCCGTGCAAAAATGACTTCAGACAATAGATTAATGCAGTCAAGCAGGACATCCAAAAAGGGATTACCTGATTTCTACTTTTCCGAAATGACACTACACCCTAGTACTGTTTTAGCTTATCTTGTAGGCTCACACACATCTTTAACCAATTATGACTTTTGGTGGATTGACAATAGATCGGTGCAATCTGCATATCTAAATGTGGATTCGAATAATAAGGAGCAGTCTAAAGACACGTCTCTCCATTATAGAGATTGATATCATAAGCAAATTTGTCTTTTCATAGGGAGGAGATTGCTGATAGAGAACCGTTCTAATCCTTACAGTAAAGTAATGAACTATACACACACACACGAGCACAGAGGTCAGGTACACACACTCTTTCTCTCTGTCTCTCTCACACACACACACACACACACACACACACACACACACACACACACACACACACACACACACACACACACACACACACACACACACACACACACACACACACACACACACACACACACACACACACACACACACACACACACACACACACACACTAAATTTTCCCTCCAAGACTCTGATCAGACGATTCATGTGCTCTGAGTAATTAAAAAGCTAATGGGTTCCTCTAGCCCTGGAAGTGCAAGTGAAGAGATCTCTGATTGTGTTTGCTTTGTTCAAGTGAAGAAAGGCTCCGGGCTAATCTCTATTGGAGAGCTCCGGCTATTTCACACACAGTGAGAGACTTCTGACTTTAGGAGGTGAGGAAGACAGAGCCGAGTGGTGATGATTGGGAAATAAGCATCTATGGCCTCAGGCTGTATACAATATGGACACCCCTTCCTTCCCTCCCTACCTCACACACACAAACACAGGTCCTCAAACAATCCCTCTCTGTGAGTGTAGTACCTACTGTGTGCGTCATCCAGTCACAGATGGGACCTTGCTGGCAGTACAGTATACTTGCCATTCCACTGTTTTGTTGTCTGGGAAACTCTTTCCTCATCTTCCCTTTCAATATTTTTCCTAATCTTTACTTCCAATACAGTGCCTCTCCAATGGACGATGTTATAAATTCCAAAACATCATGGATTGTCTCAAAGCTCAATCTCCAAATGGTCAAATCTGACAGAAGTGAATTACGTAAAGTGCATGTATGCGAGTGTATAACAGTAAGTGTATCTCTGTGTCTGAGTCTGTGTTGAGTGTATAAAAGAGCTTTGCACGTTTGAACCCAGGCATGTAGTCAAGGAGCTTGTTACATTACTCATGATACCGTGAGTGTGTGTCTACGCGCGCGCACGTGTGTGTGTTTGTGTGAGTGTGAGAGAGAGGTGAGGTCGTGTCTGTGTTTCTGTGCGCGGCCTGTGTTTACACTCAACACACCACATCTTTACACAATTACAGTTCCGTTCTGTTTCTCCTCCTGTAGCGTCAGAGCTATTCAAACCAGCTGCCTGCCATCCATCCCTACTCTGCCTCAGACTTAAAGAGTTCAGCACTCTTACCAGGGTTAAAGGTCCAGGTTTAAATCAACAGAGACCATAATAGAGTCGTGGCTGGTTCATTGGATGAGGATGGATGTAGAGGCCAATAGAGAGGCATAGCAGGATTCACCCAATCTCGTCAATCACTTGCTTATTGAGGACATTTATGGGACTTCTATATATAACAGGCGGGGATATGGGATGGACCTCACAGTCAACAAACCACCACCCCTCTCAGGAATTACTGGTGCGAGGTACAGGTCCACTCCTCTCCCCATCAAGGGTTGGTGTGAAAGGGGGGAAGAAGAGAAGAGATGAAGCAGAGAGGAGAGGATAAACCCTTTTCTCACCTCATCTACAGTGCATTCGAAAAGTATTCAGACCCCTTGAATTTTCCACATTTTGTTACATTACAGCCTTATTCTAAAATGTATTAAATAGTTTTTTTTACCCTCATCAATCTACACACAATTCCCCATAATGACAAAGCAAAAACAGGTTTTTAGAAATGTGTGCAAATGTTTAAAAAAAATACAAAAACTGAAATATAACATTTACATAACTATTCCGACCCTTTACTCAGTACATTGTTGAATCACAGTTGACAGCGATTACAGCCTTAAATCTTGTTGGGTATGACACTACTAGCTTGGCACACCTGTATTCTGAGAGTTTCTCTCCTTCTTCTCTGCAGATCCTCTCAAGCTCTGTCATAGTAGGATGGGAGCATTGTTGCACAGCTATTTTCAGGTCTCTGCAAAGATGTTCGATCGGGTTCAAGTCCAGGCTTTGGCTGGGCCACTCAAAGACATTCAGAGACTTGTCCCATAGCCCCTCCTGCGTTGTCTTGGCTGTGTGCTTAGGGTCGTTGTCCTGTTGGAAGGTAAATATTGGCCCACAGTCTGAGGTTCTGAGCACTCTGGAGCAGGTTTTTTATCAAGGATCTCCCTGTACTTTGCTCCGCTCAGCTTTCCCTCAATCCTAACTAGTCTACCAATCCCTGCCGCTGACAAACATCCCCACAGCATGATGCTGTCACCACCATATTTCACCGTAGGGATGGTGCCAAGTTTCCTCCAGAATTGATGCTTGGCTTTTAGGCCAAAGAGTTCAATCTTGGTTTCACCAGACCAGATAATTTTGTTTCTCATGGTCTGAGAGTCCTTTAGGTGCCTTTTGAGTGGCTTCCGTCTGGCCACTCTACCATAAAGGCCTGATTGGTAGAGTGCTGAAGAGATGGTTGTCCTTCTGGAAGGTTCTCCTATCTCCACAGAGGAACTCTGGAGCTCTGCCAGAGTGACCATCGGGTTCTTGGTCACCTCCCTGACCAAGGCCCTTCTCGCCCCGATTGCTCTGTTTGGCTGGGCGGACAGCTCTAGGAATAGTCTTGGGGGTTTCAAACGTCTTCCATTTAAGAATGATGAAGGCCACTGTGTTCTTGGGAACCTTCAATGCTGCAGAAATGTTTTCTCCAGATCTGAGCCTCGACACAATCCTGTCTCGGAGCTTTACGGACAATTCCTTTGACCTCATGGCTTGTTTCTTGCTCTGACATGCACTGTCAACAGGTGTGTTCCTTTCCAAATAATGTTCAATCAACTGAATTTATCACAGGTGGACTCCAATTAAGTTGTAGAAACATCTCCAGGATGATCAAAGGAAACAGGATTCCCCTGAACTCCATTTCAAGTCCCTTAGCAAAGGGTTCGAATACTTATGTAAATAAGGTATTTCTGTTTTTTATTTGTAAAAAATATCTAAAAACGTGTTTTTGCTTTGTCATTATGGGGAATTGTGTGTAGATTGATGAGAAAAATATGTTTTATCAATTGTAGAATAAGGCTGTAATGTAACAAAATATTTAAAAAGTCAAGGGGTCTGAATACTTTACAAATGCACTGTAAGCCTTCAGCTACAGAACACTATCCCCCACCTCCTATCCATTTCTCCTCCTGTCCTCCTGTCCTCCCTCTATTCTTTTCCAGGTCCTATGGGTTCCCAGAATACATGTAAAGTCTAAATCTGGGTGGGGTTGATGAATTAGGCACGGTGTATTTGGGGAGCTGGGAGCAGAATAGTTCAGTGTTTAATCACAGCCAGAGCTAATACTGTACTGCAGAACATGAATAGATTCAACAGACTGTGTGTGTCTGTGTGTGCATGCGTGTGTGTGTGTGTGTGTGCTTGCACAGTGACAGAAATGAATGCTCTTCTCTATAGCTAATATTATCTAATATTTACAAAAATGTTACTCCCACTTCAAATCAGTCCAATTCCCTGACTTCAACCAAACAGAGTCCATTGCTGTTTGCAAGCAAAGAAACCAACACAGTTTTCCCACACGCACTCTTACAAACCAACTCCCATTAGTATTCATTATCCATATCAGGGACCAAATTAGTAATAATCTGGGAACTTCCATAGAATCAACAGGTTTCTTATAATAATGACATTGGAGCTGACTGGACATAATCAGAGAGGGTGGACATGTATGCTTAAGAGATATATAAAAGAGCGTGGGTGCATGTGTGCGTGTGTGTGTGTGTGTGTGTGTGTGTGCATGTGTGTGTGTGTGTGTGTGTGTGTGTGTGTGTGTGTGTGTGTGTGTGTGTGTGTGTGTGTGTGTGTGTGTGCGTGTGCGTGTGTGTGTGTATGTGAGTGGGCGAAAATATTTTAGGTATCTCAGTTTGTTCTGGCAATTCTCACATAGAAACTTCATTGGGAGGAAGGATGTTTGACATGCCTTTTTAATCTTACAAATCATGATAAAAGTGGCCATTTTATGCCATTTTTAGACCTATACATGCCTGCTGTATAAGAACACTGATTCCCTCCATTCAACTGGCTAATGTACAATCCCTTGAAAATAAAATGGATGACCTCCAATTGCGGATTACCAACGGGATTCTCAGAACTGCAATATTCTTTGCTTTTCAGAAACATGGTTCTTGGACAATATACCCCCACGGCTATCCAACTCGATGGATTCTTCATTCACCGGGCAGACAGGACAGTTGAGTCAGGGAAATGGATTGGGGGAGGTGTTTGCCTCATCGTCAACTCCAACTGGTGTGCTAATTCCAGCGTGGTGGAAGTGTCGACTTACTGTCCACCCGTCTTGGAATACCTGATGGTCAAATGCCTACCCTTCTACCTCCCGAGGGAGTTTTCAGCTATTATCGTGATTCGGCGTCACTAAGACACGTGATGCCCAACTTCCATCAACACCTCCAACGCCACTAGGGGTGATAAAGTCCTAGACCACTGCTATTCTACCCACAAGCAAGCATACAAGGCCCTCCCTCGTCCGCCTTTCGGCAAATCAGATCATGACTTCTTACTCCTGCTCCCTGTTTACAAGCAGAAACTTAAACAGGAAGTACCCGCGATTCGCTCTGTTGACAAATGGTCACCATAATCAGAGGTTATGCTAAAGGACTGCTTTGCTAGTAGGAATATGTTCAGAGACTCCGCCGACAACATTGCCGAGCTAACCACCTCCATCACCGGCTTCATTAGAAAATGCATCGGAGACGTTGGTGAGGGTTCGATGCTTCCCCAATCAAAAGCCCCGGATTAACACCAATGTTGGTGCTAAACTGAAAAACAGGGCTACCGCACACAGAGCTATCGTAGAAAACCCTGATGCTACGGCCAAAGACAGGAATACGTACAAGAAGGCCCGCTATGCCCTCTGCAGAGTCATCAAACGAGAAAAAGGACAATATAGGAATAAGGTGGAATCATATTACAGAAGCGCCGATGCCCGCCGCATGTGGCACGGGATACAGTCCATTACGGATGACAAAGGAAGACCTAACCATGATTTGCCAACGATGCCTCTCTACCAAACGTATTCAATGCATTTTATGCACGCTTTGACAACAACAACATCGAGCCGGGTGTGAGGCCCGTCACCGACCCAGAGGATTTGGTGATCTCGCTCAGACCAACACCTGCAAAGCTGTGGGCCCCGACAGTATTCCAGGCGCGTTCTCAGAGCATGCGCAGAACAGCTCACAATAATTTTCAATCTCTCCTTGTGTCAGTCTAAATTTCTTTTCTCAGATGACCACAATCATTCCTGTTTCTAGGAAATCTAAGGCTTCGTACCACAATGACTACCACCCTGTTGCACTCACTTCTGTAATAATTAAGTCCTTTGAGAGGCTGGTTATGGCAAACATTAACTCCACCATCCCAGCTACCCTAAACCCACTCCAATTTGCATACTGCTCCAACAGATCCAAAGACGACGCCATCTGAATTACTCTCCACACTGCCCTGCCCTACCTAGATAAGAGGAATACCTATGTGAGAATGTTTTTCATTGAGTGTTCAACACCATTGTCCCCTCCAAGCTCGTCACCAAGCATAGGACTCTGGGTCTGAACACCTCCCTCTGTAACTGGATCCTGGACTTCCTGGCGGGCTGACCCCAAGTGGTGATGGTAGGCAACATCACCTACGCTGACCCTTAACACATGAGCCCCACAGGGTGTGTGCTTAGTCCCCTTCTGTACTCCCTGTTCACCCACAACTGTGTGGCCACGCACGACTCCAACACCATTCACTGACGACACAAAGGTGAGTCAGCCTCCAAGCAGGAGGTCAGTGACCTGGCAGTGTGGTGCCGGAGCAACAACCTCTCCCTCTCCCTCAACGTCAGCAAGGTCAAGGAGCTGACCACGGAGCTGATTGTGGACTACAGGAAACTTCAAGTTCCTCTGTCTCCAAATCATTAAAGACTTAAATGTTCCAAACACACATGCACAGCCATGAAGAAGTGTATCTTCCCCCTCATGAGGTTGAAAAAGTTTGACATGGGCCCTCAAATCCTCAAAAGGTTCAACAGCTGTACCATTGATAGCATATTGACTGGCTGTATCACTGCTTGGTATGGAAATAGCACTGCCCTCGATCGCATGGCACTACAGAGGGTTGTGTGGACAGCCCAGTACATCACTGGGGGTGAGTTCCCTGCCATCCAGGACCTCTATATCAGGCAGTGTGAAAAGAAGGCCCAGAAAATCGTCAAAGACTCCAACCACCCAAGCCATAGACTACTTTCACTGCTGCCGCACGGCAAGAGGTACAGGTGAATCAAATCTGACACCAACAGGCTCTTGAACAGCTTCTATCCTCAAGCAATATGACTGATAAATAGCTACACATATCTTCATTGACCTTTTATTTCAATCTTTGCACTGTCTCTATGCACACTCCAACTGTCACTCCAACACACAAACACTCAGTCCATCATAATATGCAAAAACAGTACCAGTCAAAAGTTTGGACACACCTACTTATGGCAGGGTAATTCTTTATTTTGACTATTTTCTACATTATAGAATAATAGTGAAGAAATCAAAACTCTGAAATAACACATGGATTTATATAATAACCAAAAAAGTGTTAAAGAAATCCAATGTTATTTCATGTGTGAGATTCTTCAATGTAGCTACCCTTTGCCTTGATGACAGCTTTGCACACTCTTGGCATTCTCTCAACCGGCTTCAGGAGGTAGTCACTTGGAATGCATTTCAATTAATAATTAACAGAGTGCCTTCCTTCTTAAAGCATTTGAGCCAATCAGTTTTGTTGTGACAAGGAAGGGTTTGTATACAGAATATAGCCCTATTTGGTAAAAGACCAAGTCCATATTATTGCAAGAACAGCTCAAATAAGCAAAGAGAAACAACAATCCATTATTACATTAAGACATGAAGGTCAGTCAATATGGAACATGTCAAGAACTTTCAAAGATTCTTCAAGTGCAGTCACAAAAACCATCACGCGCTATGATGAAACTGTGATGATCCATGGCACGAAGCCTCCAGTGATGATCCATGGCACGAAGCCTCCAGGGATGATCCATGGCCCGGAGCCTCTGGCGATGATCGATTGGTCTGGATTCTCCGGCGATGATCTGCGGCCCGGTTCCACCAGCAATGATCTGCGGCCCGGTTCCACCAGTGAAGGTCCATGCACTAGGGCCGCCCCCCAAAGCGGAGGGGTCTTTAGGCGGAGCGGGGTCCAGAGCCGCCGCCGTGAAGAGATGCCCACCCGGACCCTCCCCTTTGGAGTCAGGTTTTGCACCTTTGGGGAGGTGGGGGTACTGTCACGCCCTAGCCATAGAGAGGCTTTTATTCTCTATCTTGGTTAGGCCAGGGTGTGACTAGGGTGGGCATTCTAGTTTCTTTATTTCTATGTTGGTGTGGTTCCCAATCAGAGGCAGCTGTCTATCGTTGTCTCTGATTGGGGATCATATATAAGTTGTCCTTTTTCGGTTGGGTTTTGTGGGTAGTTATTTTCTGTTTAGTGTCTGCACCTGATAGGACTGTTTCGGTTTTCACTCTTTGTTATTTTGTTAGAGTGTTTGGAGTATTACATTTATCATGAATACTTACCACGCTGCACCTTGGTCTCCTTCTTCATCCGACGACAGCTGTAACAGGGGATGAATACTTTTGCAAGCCATTGTAAATGTACAGTACCAGTAAAAAGTTTGGTCACAACTACTCATTGTTTTTTCTTTATTTTTACTATTTTCTACATTGTAGAAAAATAGTGAAGACATCAAAACTTTGAAATAACACATGGAGGCCAGGTCATCTGATGCACCCCGCTACTCTCTCCTCTTCCATCCTATCATCTCTTCCCTCTGCTCAAACCTTCTCCAACCTATCTCCTGATTCTGCCTCCTCAACCCTCCTCTCCTCCCTTTCTGCATCCTTTGACTCTCTATGTCCCCTATCCTCCAGGCCGGCTCGGTCCTCCCCTCCCGCTCCGTGGCTCGACGACTCATTGCGAGCTCACAGAACAGGGCTCCGGGCAGCCGAGCGGAAATGGAGGAAAACTCGCCTCCCTGCGGACCTGGCATCCTTTCACTCCCTCCTCTCTACATTTTCCACCTCTGTCTCTGCTGCTAAAGCCACTTTCTACCACTCTAAATTCCAAGCATCTGCCTCTAACCCTAGGAAGCTCTTTGTCACCTTCTCCTCCCTCCTGAATCCTCCCCCCCCCCTCCTCCCTCTCTGCAGATGACTTCGTCAACCATTTTGAAAAGAAGGTCGACGACATCCGATCCTCGTTTGCTAAGTCAAACGACACCGCTGGTTCTGCTCACACTGCCCTACCCTGTGCTCTGACCTCTTTCTCCCTCTCTCTCCAGATGAAATCTCGCGTCTTGTGACGGCCGGCCGCCCAACAACCTGCCCGCTTGACCCTATCCCCTCCTCTCTTCTCCAGACCATTTCCGGAGACCTTCTCCCTTACCTCACCTCGCTCATCAACTCATCCCTGACCGCTGGCTACGTCCCTTCCGTCTTCAAGAGAGCGAGAGTTGCACCCCTTCTGAAAAAACCTACACTCGATCCCTCCGATGTCAACAACTACAGACCAGTATCCCTTCTTTCTTTTCTCTCCAAAACTCTTGAACGTGCCATCCTTGGCCAGCTCTCCCGCTATCTCTCTCAGAATGACCTTCTTGATCCAAATCAGTCAGGTTTCAAGACTAGTCATTCAACTGAGACTGCTCTTCTCTGTATCACGGAGGCGCTCCGCACTGCTAAAGCTAACTCTCTCTCCTCTGCTCTCATCCTTCTAGACCTATCGGCTGCCTTCGATACTGTGAACCATCAGATCCTCCTCTCCACCCTCTCCGAGTTGGGCATCTCCGGCGCGGCCCACGCTTGGATTGCGTCCTACCTGACAGGTCGCTCCTACCAGGTGGCGTGGCGAGAATCTGTCTCCTCACCACGCGCTCTCACCACTGGTGTCCCCCAGGGCTCTGTTCTAGGCCCTCTCCTATTCTCGCTATACACCAAGTCACTTGGCTCTGTCATAACCTCACATGGTCTCTCCTATCATTGCTATGCAGACGACACACAATTAATCTTCTCCTTTCCCCCTTCTGATGACCAGGTGGCGAATCGCATCTCTGCATGTCTGGCAGACATATCAGTGTGGATGACGGATCACCACCTCAAGCTGAAACTCGGCAAGACGGAGCTGCTCTTCCTCCCGGGAAGGACTGCCCGTTCCATGATCTCGCCATCACGGTTGACAACTCCATTGTGTCCTCCTCCCAGAGCGCTAAGAACCTTGGCGTGATCCTGGACAACACCCTGTCGTTCTCAACTAACATCAAGGCGGTGGCCCGTTCCTGTAGGTTCATGCTCTACAACATCCGCAGAGTACGACCCTGCCTCACACAGGAAGCGGCGCAGGTCCTAATCCAGGCACTTGTCATCTCCCGTCTGGATTACTGCAACTCGCTGTTGGCTGGGCTCCCTGCCTGTGCCATTAAACCCCTACAACTCATCCAGAACGCCGCAGCCCGTCTGGTGTTCAACCTTCCCAAGTTCTCTCACGTCACCCCGCTCCTCCGCTCTCTCCACTGGCTTCCAGTTGAAGCTCGCATCCGCTACAAGACCATGGTGCTTGCCTACAGAGCTGTGAGGGGAACGGCACCTCAGTACCTCCAGGCTCTGATCAGGCCCTACACCCAAACAAGAGCACTGCGTTCATCCACCTCTGGCCTGCTCGCCTCCCTACCACTGAGGAAGTACAGTTCCCGCTCAGCCCAGTCAAAACTGTTCGCTGCTCTGGCCCCCCAATGGTGGAACAAACTCCCTCACGACGCCAGGACAGCGGAGTCAATAACCACCTTCCGGAGACACCTGAAACCCCACCTCTTTAAGGAATACCTAGGATAGGATAAAGTAATCCTTCTCACCCCCCTTAAAAGATTTAGATGCACTATTGTAAAGTGGCTGTTCCACTGGATGTCATAAGGCGAATGCACCAATTTGTAAGTCGCTCTGGATAAGAGCGTCTGCTAAATGACTTAAATGTAAATGTAATGCAGCACTCCATCACCCTCCTTCTTGGTTAAATAGCGCTTACACAGCCTGGAAGTATGTTTTAGGTCATTGTCCCATTGACAAACAAATGATAGTCCCACTAAGCGCAAACCAGATGGGATAGCATATCGCTGCAGAAGGCTGTGGTTGCCATGCTGGTTAAGTGTGTCTTGAATTCTAAATAAATCAATCACTCTACACACCCACTCACATACTGTCACGACTCCTACCGAAGGTGGCTCCCCTTCCTGTTCGGGTGGCGCTCGGCGGTCGTCGTCACCGGCCTTTCCCCCTTTCTGTTTATTGGTTTCACCTGTGTTCATTTTAGGCTGATTGGTCGGGCTTTATTTACCAGCAGGCCCGTGGTTGTGCGGGATTGTTTGGTGTGTCTCGGTTTTCCCATGTTCTTGGGTTTGCTGGACTGTTTAAGTCCCCCGTGTTTAGGGAATTTGTTTTTGGTGTGCGCCCTGTGTTCCGTGGGGTTGGTGTATGTTCACCGGTTTTTGTGCATTAAACGATATAGCACTACCCTGAAATCTCTGCTTCCTGCACCTGACTTCTCACCCACTACACCCCGGGCGTTATACATACAAGCTGCTGCTACTCTGTTTATCTTATATTCTGTTGCCTAGTCCCCGTACCCCTATACGTATCCACCTCCATCACTCCAGTATCCCTGCACATGTAAATATGGGATTGGAACTGACTTTTAAAAATATTTCCTGTATATAGCATTCTTACTTTTTTGTGTACTTCATATTTCCTTTTCTTATTTCTTATGTTTTTTTTTAGTAATACATTGTTAATGATTATTGCATTTTGAATTTTTAAGAAGGGCATTTCACTGTACTTGTGCATGTGAAGTGGAAACTTTGGAAATCCATGTCAATGACGTGTAACTTTTTCTGACTTAGGTGTCAGTTATAGGGCTGTTCTCTACAAACATGTTAGAGAACAGATGTGGGCTCATTACAATCTGTTGCTACTGTGGCTGTGGTCTGCAATGCATTTAGACTGTTGGGAGATGTTGGAAGGGCTGATGCCAGTGAAACAGGGAGAAAGAAAATAGCTATATTATTCTGATGAGTGGGTTAAGTGAATACGTGAAATGTCAACACAACTGGAACACTTCATTGTTTCCGAAGAAACATTGTGCACGGCGGCGCTACTGCAAGAGTGTAGCTAGCTAGCTAGTAAGTAGCAGTTGCCCGCTAAGTATACACGTTTGGCTTGCTCGCTAGCTAAAGCTAGCATAGTTAACTATGCAGTGAAGTAAATCCATATGAAGGAAGTTAATATATAGCTCAGTGTCTCCAAAACGTCAAGGTGAGTCGCTACAGTAATAAACCTAGCTGTCAAAGGGAATGTGCTTGCTGGCCAATGTGATACAAAATACTGCCAAGCAATGTCAAACAAAACAATGTGTAAAGATTTGGGCTATTGTAGTAGCTAGCTATATTGCTATAAAAGTATTGATCTATATTCTAGCTAGAGTCCAAAACAAAAAGCTATATTGGTCGTCTAGAAGCTAACTAGCGGGGATACTTGTAAACATTACAGATAGGTTGTTCCAGCTGTTGTTTAGTTAGCTAGCCGGGTAGCTAGCTAGCTAGCTAACAAGCTAGCAAAATATTTAGTACATTAGCTACAATAACTACCTAACCTTTACTCTTCAGATAATCAGAAAAACATCTGAATGGTAGCTAGCCTGCATAGTTACAGGTACTCTGATGCTTGAAACAACTTTGGAACCAATTATCCACAGTTGCTAATAGTTACCGGTCCAATGAGTAGGTTAGCTAGCCTCTAGCTTTTACCGGTAAAACTTCAGTATTACCGCCTAACGCTATATTCATCTTTGATCATTCAATTCTGTTGCAGAAGAGTGAGGAGGAGAGTGGATGTCGTAGCTACTATTAACTGTGCTGTGCTCCATAGCGATTAGCAAAGTTACTCTGACCCTGGCTTTTATAAATCGCAGTGAGACCATACACTGGGAAAAAAGGGTCCATATCAGGGGATATCTTTACATGACAGATTTTTGATATTCTAGAGAATACAGAGCATTTCCTTTGTAAATTTTGAGTTTTGTGGATATGCACCATTTCCTGACAAATTCTGAATCCAGATGTGTCTTCTAGACATAATGTTAACTTTCACTGCTATGCGGATGACACACAGTTGTACATTTCGATGAAACATGGTGAAGCCCCAAAATTGCCCTCGCCAGAAGCATGTGTTTCAGACATGAGAAAGTGGATGGCTGCAAACTTTCTACTTTTAAACTCGGACAAAACAGAAATGCTAGAAACAAAGAGATCTTCTGTTGAATCTGACAATGAATCTTAATGGTTGTACAGTCGTCTCAAATAAAACTGTGAAGGACCTCGGCGTTACTCTGGACCCTGATCTCTCATTTGAAGAACATATCAAGACTTTTTCAAGGACAGCTTTTTTCCATCTACGTAACATTGCAAAAATCAGAAACTTTCTGTCCAAAAATGATGCAGAAAAATGTATCCATGCTTTTGTCACTTCTAGGTTAGACTACTGTGTGCTTCCTGTCAAGGCAAGGGCTGATTTCAAGGTTTTACTGCTAACCTACAAAGCATTACATGGGCTTGCTCCTACCTATCTCTCTGATTTGTTCCTGCCGTACATACCTACACGTACGCTACGGTCACAAGACGCAGGCCTCCTAATTGTCCCTAGAATTTCTAAGCAAACAGCTGGAGGCAGGGCATTCTCCTATAGAGCTTTCTCCTATAGAGACCGAGTCTGTGAGAAACACAGACTCGGTCTCAACATTTAAGTCTTTACTGAAGACTCATCTCTTCAGTGGGTCATATGATTGAGTGTAGTCTGGCCCAGGAGTGTGAAGGTGAATGGAAATGCTCTGGAGCAACGAACCGCCCTTACTGTCTCTGCCTGGCCAGTTCCCCTCTTTCCACTGGGATTCTCTGCCTCTAACCCTATTACAGGGGCTGAATCACTGGCTTACAAGGGCTCTTTCATACCGTCCCTAGGAGGGGTGCGTCACTTGAGTGGGTTGAGTCACTGATGTGATCTTCCTGTCTGGGTTGGCGCCCACCCTTGGGTTGTGCCGTGGCGAAGATCTTTGTGGGCTACACTCGGCCTTGTCTCAGGATGGTAAGTTGGTGGTTGAAGATATCCCTCTAGTGGTGTGGGGGCTGTGCTTTGGCAAAGTGGGTGGGGTTATATCCTTCCTGTTTGGCCCTGTCCGGGGGTGTCATCGGATGGGGCCACAGTGTCTCCTGACCCCTCCTGTCTCAGCCTCCAGTATTTATACTGCAATAGTTTATGTGTCGGGGGGCTAGGGTCAGTTTGTTATATCTAGAGTGCTTCTCCTGTCCTATTCGGTGTCCTGTGTGAATTTAAGTATGCTCTCTCTAATTCTCTCTTTCTCACTTTCTTTTTCTCTCTCGGAGGACCTGAGCCCTAGGATCATGCCTCAGGACTACTTGACATGATGACTCCTTGCTGTCCCCAGTCCACCTGGCCGTGCTGCTGCTCCAGTTTCAACTGTTCTGCCTGTGATTATTATTATTTGACCATGCTGGTCATTTATGAACATTTGAACATCTTGGCCATGTTCTGTTATAATCTCCACCCGGCACAGCCAGAAGAATTCTTTAAGGAATACCTAGGATAGGATAAAGTAATCCTTCTCACCCCCCTTAAAAGATTTAGATGCACTATTGTCAAGTGGCTGTTCCACTGGATGTCATAAGGTGAATGCACCAATTTGTAAGTCGCTCTGGATAAGAGCGTCTGCTAAATGACTTAAATGTAAATGTAAGAGAACTGACCACCCCACATAGCCTGGTTCCTCTCTAGGTTTCTTCCTAGGTTTTGGCCTTCCTAGGGAGTTTTTCCTAGCCACCATGCTTCTACACCTGCATTGCTTGCTGTTTGGGGTTTTAGGCTGGGTTTCTGTACAGCACTTTGCTTTGAGATATCAGCTGATGTACGAAGGGCTATATAAATAAATTTGATTTGATATTGGAATTACTCCGCATATCACACATGGATGGACATTTCCTATGGCCAGATATGGACTCATTCAATATCCTAAGAAATTTGACTGTATACATCACATCTGTGTTTTCTCAGCCCATTCCAGATATGAAGCTATATTCATATGCTTCTCTTGGCTGAGGTCCATATCCGGATCTTGATATGCTGAAAATAAGGACAGCACATGCTCAATAATTTGAAAATATGAAATCCATATTATTCTTTCATGCACAAATCATTTTTGGATTCCTTCCAGATATCATACATGGTATTGCCAGATATAGACTCATAAGCTATCCTGAGATTCCATGTGAACATCTTTTTTTCTCTATATGATGACACTTACTGACAGTAGGCCTACACAGTATATTTCCGCAGCACATACAATGCATATGCTCTTGACTGAAGTCCAAATCAGGATCTTGATATGTATTTTGATATTTAAATAAGGACAATTTCTGATGCTTATTTGAGTTTTGAGGACAGGCTCAATAATTTGACAAATATTACATCTATATCATTCTTTCAGACAGAAGCTATAATTTTGTATTCCATCTGGATAAAGGCGTGCGCAAACCGCAAGCTAAACGCACTGTAACTGGTAGCCTAGCAACAATAATCAACTTTCATTCTTGAATTTGGGCACCACAAATGAGTGTGTAAATGGTGGGTGGTCGACCTGACAACTGGAGAAACAAAGAGGTGAAAAGCTGTTTAGAAAATACCTAAAAGAAGTTAACGCTAAAGTAAATTGCTAATTTGAGATGTTTCTACAGCTATTCTTGCTAGCCGCTGTCTTTGTTAGTGGGCGGGAGGTTATACTGTATCAGAGTGCCAGCTTTTGTCTGACAGAAAGGCAGATACAGCACACTTACAAGGTCTGTCCTTACCCAAGCCCACATCCTTCCCTCTACCATGTTTCAAAGAGAATAGTCAATTATTATGGTTTGTTGTTTTTGGGATGGGGGTATGTGTATAATATCTATTTGATAGAAGAGAGATAGTGTGTGTGTGTATGTACAGTATGTGTGTGGGCATGCATGTGTGTGTATACGGAAAAGGCTGCTCTCTTATAATATAATAATAATAATATATGCCATTTAGCAGACGCTTTTATCCAAAGCGACTTACAGTCATGTGTGCATACATTCTACGTATGGGTGGTCCCGGGAATCGAACCCACTACCCTGGCGTTACAAGCGCCATGCTCTACCAACTGAGCTACAGAAGGTGGAGGAGATAAAGGTGTTGTTTTTATCACTGGTTGTTATATCAGTATATAAAGCATGGTGGTGGGAACCTCTAGCTGCACTGGGAGAGTTGATTCAAATGTGACAGTAGAGGGCTCTCTCTAAAATTAGCTTACATTCCCCAGTCCTAAACCTTAACCATTATGGAATGGAGAAAATGCAAAATTTTAGATCAGCGTCTCTAGGGGGCAACTTTACCCCAGTCTGTCATTCTCTCCTGTTCAACAAACCCCACCAGGTAGGCACAGTGCCGTGCAAAATGATTCATCCCCCTTGACGTTTTTCCCATTTTGTTGCATTACCTGTAATTTAAATAGATTTTTATTTGTATTTCATGTAATGGACATACACAAAATAGTCCAAATTGATGAAGTGAAATGGAAAAAAGAATGTGTTTCAACGAAAACGGAAAAGTGGTGCGTTCAAATATATATATATATATTCACCCACTTTGCTATGACACCCCTAAATAAGATCTGGTGCAACCAATTACCTTCAGAAGTCACATAATTAGTTAATAAAGTCCACCTGTGTGCAATCTAAGTGTCACATGATCTGCGTATACATACATCTGTTCTGAAAGGGCCCAGAGTCTGCAACACCACTAAGCAAGGGGCACCACCAAGCAAGCGGCTCCATGAAGACCAAGGAGCTCTCCTAACAGGTCAAGGACAAAGTTGCGGAGAAGTACAAATCAGGGTTGGGTTATAAAAAATATTCTAAACTTTGAACATCCCACAGTGCAACATTAAATCCATTATTAAAAAATGTAAAGAATATTGCACCATAAAATACCTGCCAAGAGCGGGCTGCACCTCAAAACTCATAGACCAGGCAAGGAGGGCATTAATCAGAGAGGCAAAAAAGAGACCAAAGATAACACTGAAGGAGCTGTAAAGCTCCACAGTGGAGATTGGAGTATCTGTCCATAGGACCGCTTTAAGCCGTACACTCCACAGAGCTGGGCTTTATGGAAGTGTGGCCAGAAAAAAGCCATTGCTTAAAGAAAAAAATAAGCAAACACATTTTGTGTACGCCAAAAGGCATGTGGGAGACTCCCCAAACATATGGAAGAATGTACTCTGGTCAGATGAGACTAAAATTGAGCTTTGTGACCATCAAGGAAAACGCTATGTCTGGCACAATCCCAACACCTCCATCACCCCGAGAACACCATCCCCACAGTGAAGCCTGGTGGTGGCTGCATCATGCTATGGGGGACTGGGAAACTGGTCAGAATTGAAGGAATGATGGATGGTGCTAAATACAGGGAAATTCTTGACGGAAACTTGTTTCAGTCTTCCAGAGATTTGAGATTTGAGACTTTGACGGAGGTTCACCTTCCAGCAGGACAATATCCCTAAGCATACTGCTAATGTAACACTCCAGTGGTTTTAGGAGGAAACGTTTAAATGTCTTGGAATGGCCTAGTCAATGTCCAGACCTCAATCCATTTGAGAATCTGTCGTATTACTTACAGATGGCTGTACACCAGCGGAAGCCATCCAACTTGAAGGAGCTGGAGCAGTTTTGCCTTGAAGACTGGGCAAAAATCCCAGTGGCTAGATGTGCCAAGCTTATAGAGATGTACCCCAAGAGACTTGTAGCTGTAATTGCTGCAAAAGGTGGCTCTACAAAGTATTAATTTTGGGGAGTGAATAGTTATGCACGCTCAAGTTTTCAGTTTTTTTTTTCTTATTATTTCTTGTTTGCTTCACAATAAAAAATATTTTGCATCTTCAAAGTGGGCATGTTGCGTAAATCAAATGATACAAACCCCCCCAAAATCTATTTTAATTCCAGGTTATAAGGCAACAAAATAGGAAAAATGCCAAAGGGGGTGAATACTTTCGTAAGTCACTGTCACTCAAAGAGATTTGATGTAAATAATCCCTGTTTACCTTTCCAGGGCCTTGTCAATCACATAACAGACTCCACTTTACTGATTAGGTAGATTCTGCATTGTAGGTTGAAGAGTGTGAGACAGAGAGCATTAGGGAGGGATAGATAAAGAAAAGAAGAAGAAGAAGAGATCATCTAAAAGGGAGAGGAAAGGAGAAAAGCAAGAGAGTGACAGAAAGTGAATGCGAAGGACAGAGATAAAGTTTGAGAGAGATGGAGACAGAGTGAGTGATGGAGGAAAGAAGATGTTGTTTGCATCTGTGTTCTCCCAGTCAGACTGGAGCAGAGCTCTGCTCTCTGTTCAAACCAGCTGACCCAGATGAAGCTGAATTAAAGACAGCCTCAGAGAGAGAGAGAGAGAGACAACATTGTAAATACCACCAATACGTATCTGTGTATTTATCTTCCCATATTCGTACTACAAATATTTGCACATTGTTGAAACACTTTACATATATGATAATATAACACCTGAAAGGTATTTTTTTATCTTTAAAAATAATTTTTAAACCTTTGAGTGCAATTTTTACTGTTCATTTCTAATAGTTTTTTGTTAATGTTGTGAAATATGTTTCTTGTCAGTTTTGTTTTCTAGTTTATTTCACTTGCTTTGCCAATGTAAACATGTTTCCCATGCCAATAAAGCCCCTTTGAATTGAATTGAGAGAGTGTGTGTAAAACAGGAAGTGAGAGATGAAGAAACTAGCTAAAGTGGAGGCTACCTGCATACCGGGTGGCGCAGGGGTCTAAGGCACTGGATCACAGTGCTAGCTGTGTCACCAGAGACTCTGGGTTCGAGCCCAGGCTCTGTCGCAGCAGGCTGTGACCAGGAGGTGCATGGGGCGCTGCACAATTGGCCTAGCGTCGTCTGGATTAGGGAGGGTTTGGCCGGTAGGGATATCTCATTGTGTACTCCTGTGGTGGGCTAGGCGCAGTGCATGCTCACCAGGATGCTAGGTGCACGGAGTTTCCTCTGACACATTGGTGTGGCTGGCTTCCAAGTTGGATGCATGCTGTGGTAAGAAGCAGTGTGGCTTGTTTTGAAGAAACTAGCTAAAGGTCCCGGGTCGCGCAAGGGGTCTAAGGCAGTGCTAGCTGTTGGGTTGTGTTTCGGAGGACGCATCATCTCTCCAGATGGGAGCTGTAGCGATGAGACAAGATACCATGAAATTGGGAGGTAAAATTAAAAACAGGGAGCTGTAGCGATGAGACAAGATACCATGAAATTGGGAGGTAAAATGAAAAACAGAAAAGGGGCAGGTTCGTTCCCACTCTACCTCCATACATATGTCACAATCTCTGTTTTTTCAGTGTTCTCAATCATTGCAACCTCAGGGTTCATACATCTGATTAAAATAACGCACTCATTGATTATTTGAATCAGCTGTGAACTGCTAGGGCAAAAATCAAAACGACCCTTAGGGTCCCCAGGACTGAGTTTGGGAAAATGCTGCAGTAGAGATATAATCCTGATTTTACTTATTCATAAAAATGTAAGTAAGGCATGTGGTAAATTGGCAATTGTGTAATATAAGTATTGTCAACCTAAAATATAGTAATATAATTATAAATACAGTTTCTACATGTTTTATACAAATGTTCTGTATACAGTTTCAGACCCCTTGACTTTTTCCACAATTAGATCTATTACAGCATTGTCTTGGCTGTGTGCTTAGGCTTATTGTCCTGTTGGAAGGTGAAACTTTGCCCCAGTCTGAGGTCCTGAGTGCTCTGGAGCAGGTTTTCATCAATGATCTCTCTGTACGTTGCTCTGTTCCTCTTTGCCTGGATCCTGACTTGTCTCCCAATCCTTGCCGCTGAAAAACATCCCCACAGCATGATGCTGCCAACACCATGCTTCATCGTAGGGATGGTGCCAGGTCTCCTCCAGATGTGACACTTGGCATTCAGGTCAAAGAGTTCAATGTTGGATTCATCTGACCAGATAGTCTTGTTTCTAATAGTCTGAGAGTCCTCTAGGTGCCTTTTGGCAAACTCAAAGCAGGCTGTCATGTGCCTTTTACTGAGGAGTGGCTTCCGTCTGGCCATTCTAACATAAAGGCCTGATTGGTGGAGTGCTGCAGAGATGGTTGTCCTTCTGGAAGCTTCTCCCATTTCCTGATTGCTCAGTTTGGCTGGGCGGCCAGCTCTAGTCTTGGTGGTTCCAAACTCCTTTAATTTAAGAATGATGGAGGCCATTGTGTTCTTGGGGGCCTTTAATGCTGCAGACATTTTTTGGTACCCTTCCCAAGATCTGTGCCTCCACACAATCCTGTCTCAGAGCTCCAAGGACAATTCCTTTGACCTCATGGCTTGTTTCTTGCTTTGACATGCACTGTCAACTGTGGGACCTTATATAGACAGGTGTGTGCCTTTCCAAGTCATGTCCAATCAATTGAATTTACCACTGGTGGACTCCAATCAAGTTGTAGAAACATCTCAAGGATGAACAATGGAAACAGGATGACCTGAACTCAATTTCGAGTCTCATAGCATAGGGTCTTGAATACTTATGTAAATAAGGTATTTCATATTAGTATTATTTTTTATATATTTGCAAACATTTCTAAAAAACAATTTTTGCTTCGTCATTATGGGGTATTGTGTATACATTAGATTGATTAGGAAAGTGTTTTATTTAATCCATTTTAGAATAACGCTGTAACGTAACAAAACGTGTAAAAAGTCAAGGGGTCTGAATACTTTCTGAATCCACTGTAATAAAGTCCAAAAATAATATTGCAATATGCAACTGTATCGATTTTCTCCACCATCACTACCATCGTCATGTCAGTCATTGACTTTTTTCTTTGACACATATAGTCACAACAAACATTCAGCTTTCCCATAAGATAAAACTTAATTCTGTATTTGGTCAGTAGCATTATGTGAAAATGATTGATTGTTTTATGATATTTCTTGCTTTGACCGTGTGTAAGGGGAATAATGAAGGAAGATGTCACCAGAATCCCACTTCCCTCTTGGAAAATCTTTTGACTTTGCAAGAACGTGCATTCTTTTCACTTTTCTTCAGTTTATGTTCAGGTGAAAATACTAAGGTCATCTTATGCTCAGTTCCTCTTTCAATAGACCCATATTGCACCAAGGGTTAAGTAATTTGGTGACAGAGCAACAGACGCGCAGCTACCAACTCCAGGGGATTATTAAATGCACATGTTGAGCTGCAGTTCTTGTGCCACACAAACCTAAAACTATATTCGTAACCAACTGGGAGTTGGGAATTTACCAGTTGTGAAGTCTTAAATACCAGTTGGATGCATTTACGTGCTTTGAACTGGTTGACAAAGGCTAAATGGCCAACAAGCTGCGTAAACAGGATGTAAATACACGTAAATGTAGTTTAGTCCCCTTATTCTTTTTTAAATAGTGTTTAGTCATCTTTTTATTTCGTTAATTATCATTCACCCACTTATTATTGCGTTCCCAGCATGATTCCACTGCGAACAAGTGGAATCATGATTCAGGTATGCTCGTTTTGTTTGCCTACTCCCCCTGGATTTTCTTTGTTAGCAGAGCATTCATTCACCACTCTGTCTGATGGCAAACTCCGGCCAAGGAACAGGCCGGGACACGAAATGAACTACCTCAGCCCAGACCAACGCTGACGGTGGCCTTGCATGATAACGGACATAAGGCCATTTTTTAAAAACTTCCCTCGACTCCTGTTGTGTCAACAGACTCTCTGAGAATGAGTGTAGGCTACAACTGGTAAATAGTCGCTGATATTTCAATCAGAAGCCAGCTAAAATCATAACAAAAGATAGGCTACTATAAGTTCTCAGAACAAAATAATTGTGATTTACAGAGAGTAGTGTGAGACAGACAATTGTGAGGCAGGCTGCAATGCAAAGGAGACACAGAGAGAGGAAGCAAGCAGAGAGAGGTTTGTAGTACAGCGGTTCCCAAACTTGGGGTCGAGGACACAAGTGGGGTCCCCAGAATTTTAAATAGGGTCCCCTGAGAGAGTATTTCATCTTATCAAATAGATTAATAACTTGTTTCTCTTCAAATCGGTATAGAATACAACATTTTAGAGTCAACTAAGGGCCTTTTACACTTTAGCGGCATACAATACAGAAAACTGAATTGCAGTGCAGCTCACATGAGATGCTATAAACATGAACGTGATTAAAAATAACACTTTTCTAGGGCGACCTGATGTGCATTTAGTGTAATTTTTAACTACAGAAAATTACGTTAAGCCTTTTTTCATAGGTGTGGATTGTTTCAAATCACAAGATTGTTTGGGAAGCCCGTAATTTGGGTAGTGTGCGTGGCAATAGGTCTAGCTGATTGAGCTGCGGCTGTCAGTGAAAAGCGTCTAATATATTTGTGAGGATAACGTGTCTTGAGTATAATTGAAAATATTGCATCAAGAAGAAGGGGAGGGGTGTGTCTCTCTCCAGAATGCATGCATACAGTGTGTAGGAAAGTGCCCATTTGGCAATGTCTTGTTTCTGAATGTCTTAACACACCACATACACCACATGTTTTTTTCCCGCCTCACACAGGTCAACAAACCCTGTTTTTTAGCATCCATTGCGAATGATAGTTCCTCAGTATTTGAACAATCTTTCCAACACTCCCGGCCTTGATAATCACCAAGCCTCAGTGTGAAATAATAAAATATTATGAACTGATGATCCCATACAGTATACCAAGTGGAAACATCATACAAAACTGCTTTCTGTCCTGAGCAAACTAGAGCAGGAAACCTTGAGGGCCCAGAAAAGGCTAGTTGGTAGAATGTTGCAAGTTTATTAGCAATAGTTTCAGCCCGGACCATGTGATGCTTTGATACAATATTGAACTTCACTAGCAATAGTTAAAGTCAAGACGGATAGAAAGGGAGGCAGACAGGCGGACAAGAGAGATGAATGTGATTGAAAGAACCAGAAGTTTCATCAGGATATTTTCTACCGTTTTAATTTCTAGGCTTTAGGGCGGCCTATGTATTTTACTTAGTTGACGATGAAGTTATTGGCTTACTGATGCATTGGTTATAGGATATCTCTGAGTTCTATGCCCTCATTTCTTTAGCCGCCAATGGATCACAGTCTATCAATGTGTCCATATGGCAGAGGCTAGTGCTCTCACCATCGTTTAATTTTAATGTTCAGATTTTTATGATTAACCACGTGACAATGATTTTGAGAAACTGAAACTTTATTATTTCAATGAAACTGATCCACGAAAATGTGCATATAAAAGTAATCAGAACTGGCACGCAGATTGGTAGAAATGGTAGGATAAATTGTAAGCTTCCCCAAACTTGAAACTCAGGAGAAGACTATGGTCTTTATTTACTATTCCAGCCATTTAAAAAATGTGCACACATAGGAGGTCCCGTGAAAAAAACAGGCCCGCCTATGGAAATCAAACGCCTCCCTAACTGATTTGTCCGGGCGCCAGGTCTGTGGAAACCATGTGTTTGATGTACTTGATACCATCCCACTCATTTTGCTCGAGCCAGTCCTCGCCAATTAAAGTGCCTGGGGCTAAACACCCCCCTCTGTAACTGGATCCTGGACCTCCTGTGTTCTGCATTGACCCCCCTTGCAGTCTTTTGACTCATCACATGCGCTGCTGCAACTGCTTATTAGCCTATTTATCCTGTTGCCGAGTCACTTTACCTCTACCTACAGCATATGTATATCTACCTCAATTACCTCCTACCACTGCACGTCAGCTCAGTACTGGTACCCCGTATATATAGCCAAGTTATCGTTACTCATTGTGTACTTATTCCTCGCGTTATTATCTTTCTATTATATTAATATTTTTCACTCTGTATTGTTGGGAAGGGCCATAATTATGCATTTCACTGTTAGTCTAGATCTGTTGTTTACAAAGCATGTGACACATATGATTTGATTTGTTGCAACTCATTTATGGACAATCCTTGCTTTAGGCCTAGATAACAACAATCATTTATATGAAAACGTAAAGGTCAAACTAAGGTAATGAAGCGCAAACCCACAGAGGAAACACACTCAAAAACATCATAGCCTATATGGATATTAGTGAACACCATAGTCTAGAATAGCTTTATGTCCCTTCTTAGGAGCCTCACAAAATAGTGAAACTGAAAAAAAAAACATACCTCTCGCAAATAGGCAACTGTTCAACAAGACATTTTGACAACAAGCATCTCACCTGCTTTCTCGACCAAACATGAGAGCCCTTTTACAAGAGCGAGCAGCACCCCCATGAAGAACATCTGCCCACCGAACAACTCCTTTCGCTTTTTCCGCTGAGCTTTGGTCTTCCGCTGTTTCAGCCTCCCTTGAAGCGGCTTACTCCGCACCCGGACGGTCCCGGGCATCATGCCAAAGGCTATCCCATCCATGGAGACGTTTTCACGGGGACAGAGTTTCTGGGAACCCGGACAGGGAACGCGGAGGAGTCGAAGGAAGCGGGGAGGAAGAGGTGTTCGGAAAGTTACACAATGGAAGAGGTGGGTTGTCGACGCGTGAAAGACGATGTTGGTATTCTATCTTGAGTCGGTTGCGATGTCTTCTATATTACTTCGCATGGAAGTGTTGCTGTGCGTAGTGGATGTTGTGATAGGACGGAGCGCTCCATGGATGCGTCAGTTCTGTGTCAGTTTTCGCGGGACACAGTCTGCAACAAGGCTGGCGATGTACAAGAGAGAGCGCGGAAAGGATGATGTAGAGGGGTGAGTGTTTGTGTATGAGAGAGAGAGAGAGAGAGAGAGAGAGAGCGGAAAGGAGGATGTAGAGGAGTGAGTGTGTTTGTGTATGAGAGAGAGAGAGAGAGAGAGAGAGAGAGAGATGTTGTCTACCTCACTTGCTTTGGCAATGTTAACACATGTTTCCCATGCCAATAAAGCCCTTGAATTGAATTGAGAGAGAGAGAGAGAGAGAGAGAGAGAGAGAGAGAGAGAGAGAGAGAGAGAGAGAGAGAGAGAGAGAGAGAGAGAGAGTAATTGAACAATGTAGCGAAATGGGGAGAAAGGACAGAGCGAAGAGAGAAATCCCACTGTGCATAAACTGTATTTCAACAAATATTATATTTCACCCAAAAATGTAATGGGATGATGTTGAATCAACGTGGAAAGCGAATTGAATTCGCAAAGTCATCAATGTTAAGGAATTGTGGGAATTTTTGTGTCTTTTTTTCACCCAACGTTTAGCCTAAATCCAATAACATGCTTCAAATGTATGTTGATTTCATGTTAAATTCAGATGGTTGAAAACTCAATCAAATGTAAATTAAAACTAGACCTTGAACTGGCATCAGTTTCCAGTGGATGCATTTTTCAAGCAGCAGGCTTCATTGTGAACGACAAAACTACTCGCTCATCGTTGCCCTCTCCTGGATGTAAACTCAGCAAAAAAAGAAACGTCTCTTTTTCAGGACTGTCTTTCAAAGATAATTCGAAAAATCTAAATAACTTCACAGATCTTTATTGTAAAGGGTTTAAACACTGTTTCCCATGCTTGTTCAATTAACCATAAACAATGAATGTGGAACGGTCCTTAAAACACTAACAGTTTACAGATGGTAGGCAATTAAGGTCACAGTTTTAAAAACTTAGGACACTAAAGAGGCCCTTCTACTGACTCTGAAAAAGACCAAAAGAAAGATGCCAAGGGTCCCTGCTCATCTGCGTGAACTTGCTTTAGGCATGCTGCAAGGAGGCATGAGGACTGCAGATGTGGCCAGGACAATAAATTGCAATGTCCGTACTGTGAGACACCTAAGATAGAGCTACAGGGAGACAGAACGGACTCCATCAGTGCTCAGACTGTCCGCCATAGGCTGAGAGAGGCTGGACTGAGGGCTTGTAGGCCTGTTGTAAGGCAGGTCCTCACCAGACATCACAACAACATCGCCATTGGGCACAACAACATCACCTATGGGCACAAACCCACCGTCGCTGGACCAGAAAGGACTGGCAAAAAGTGCTCTTCAATGACGAGTTGCGGTTTTGTCTAACCGGGGGTGATGGTCTGATTCGCTTTTATCGTCGAAGGAATGAGCGTTACACCGAGACCTGTGCTCCGGAGCAGGATCGAGGTGGAGGGTCCGTCATGGTCTGGGGCGATGTGTCACAGCATCATCGGACTGAGCTTGTTGTCATTGCAGGCAGTCTCAATGCTATGCATTACAGGGAAGACATCCTCCCCCCTCAAGTGGTACCATAACAATGCCACCAGCCATACTGCTCCTTCTGTGCGTGATTTCCTACAAGACAGGAATGTCAGTGTTCTGCCATGGCCAGCGAAGAGCCTGGATCTCAATCCCATTGAGCATGTCTGGGACCTGTTGGATCGGATGGTGAGGGCTAGGGCCATTCCCCCGAGAAATGTCCGGGAACTTGCAGGTGCCTTGGTGGAAGAGTGGGGTAACATCTCATAGCAAGAACTGGCAAATCTGGTGCAGTCCATGAGGAGGAGATGCACTGCAGTACTTAATGCAGCTTAATGCAGCAGTCACATGTCTGTGGAACTTGTTCAGTTTATGTCTCAGTTGTTGAATCTTGTTATACAAATATTTACAAATAATTTTTAAGTTTGTTGAAAATAAATGCAGTTGACAGTGAGAGGACATTTATTTCTTTGCTGAGTTTAGTACATTCCATAATTTCTTTCAGTAGCCTACTGAAGTAGATAGGCCTACCTATACAAACTACTCCGACTCTGCATAAACTAAAGTGAGCTATAGACAAATGATTGTGTTTTGCAGACATCCATTTGGCAATGGGTGGCAAATTCAACATTGTAATTATCCTTTACATGAGAATGGTAGGCACATATAAGTGCACGCGTGCACATGCACGCACACACGCAAATGGGTCTTTCTATGAATAATGGAGTCAACGTGTGACATTGGGATAAACATTTCCAATTGGCTTGAAACAAAACTAAAAAAGGATTTTCATGCAGTTCCACATGTGTAATGAGAGGAATAAAACTTCCTATATACAAATGCACTCCACCTGTACAACACCCTTTAACCCTCCTGTTGTGTTAGTTTCATGTTAATTAGTTCTGTGTTCCGGTCCAAAATGACCGTCCCATTATAGCTGATTAAAAATCCATAATAATACATATACTATCACCTAATGTTGTGTTCGATCTTTTTATCAACTTAAGTTATTGTGAACATTACAAGTTCTGAACTTCTATTTGCTATTTATGGCCTGTAGGCCTCATTGACCTGAGCTCATACAACTCGTTTTGAGTTTAAAAAAAAGCATAATGTATGGATTATTTTGACTATAACAAATACTCAGATGAAACGTATTGTGCTATTTATCACAGACTACTTTGTGTCAAAGTTTTACACGGACTCTCTCCTCCTCACCAGTGTCATGGTCAAAGATATGTTCAAGAGCCTCACATACAGTATATCGTTTGTGTCACATTCTGACCATAGTTCTGTTATTTTATTCTTTGTTTTAGTATGATCAGGGCGTGAGTTGGGGTGGGCAGTCTATGTTTGTTTTTCTATGTGGGTTTTTGAGTTTGGCCTAGTATGGTTTTCAATCAGAGGCAGCTGTCAATTGTTGTCCCTGATTGAGAATCATACTTAGGTAGCCTGGGATTCACTTTTGGTTTGTGGGTGTTTGTTTCCGTGTGAGTGTTTGAGCCATACGGTACTGTTTCGGTTTTAATTTTGTTCACATCGTTTATTGTTTTGTATTTCAGTGTTCAGTTCGTTTTGAATAAATCATCATGAACACTTACGACGCTGCACTTTGGTCCGATCCACCTTCCACCCAAGACAACCGTTACAGAAACACCCACCACAAAAGGACCAAGCAGCGTGGTAACGGGCAACAACAGCATCAGCAGAGATGTCAGGACTCCTGGACATGGAAGGACGTTTTGGACGGCAAGAGTTGCTACACATGGGAGGAAATCCTGGCTGGAAGGGATCGCCTCCCATGGGAACAGGTGGAGGCAGCTAGGAGAGCAGAGGCAGCCGGAGAGAGGAGCCAGCGATATGAGGGAACACGGCTGGCAAGGAAGCCCGAGAGGCAGCCCCAAAAATGTCTTGGGGGTGGCACACGGGGAGTGTGGCTAAGGCAGGTAGGAGACCTGCGCCAACTCCCCGTGCTTACCGGAGAGCGAGAGGGACCGGGCAGGCACCGTGTTATGCGGTGGAGCGCACAGTGTCCCGGTGCGTGTGAATAGCCCGGTGCGGTATATTCCAGCTCCTCGTATCGGCCGGGCTAGAGTGGGCATCGAGCCAGGTGCCATGAAGCCGGCTCTACGCATCTGGAGTCCCCGGTTCGCCAGCACAGCCTAGTGCAGGCTATTCCACCTCGCCACACTGGCCTTGCTACAGGGAGCATTCAACTAGGTAAGGTTGGGCAGGCTCGGTGCTCAAGAGCTCCAGTGCGCCTTCACGGTCCGGTCTATCCGGTGCCATCTCCATGCACCAGCCCTCAGGTGGCAGCCCCCGCACCAGGCTGTCTCTCCATCTTCTCCCTACAGTTGCTCCCGCCTGTCCAGCGCTGCCAGAGCCTTCCTCCTGCCCAGCGCCGCCAGAGTCTGTCCTGAGCCGCCAGAGTCTCCCGTCTGTCCTGAGCCGCCAGAGTCTCCCGTCTGTCCTGAGCCGCCAGAGTCTCCCGTCTGTCCTGAGCCGCCAGAGTCTCCCGTCTGTCCTGAGCCGCCAGAGTCTCCCGTCTGCCCTGAGCCGCCAGAGTCTCCCGTCTGCCCTGAGCCGCCAGAGTCTCCCGTCTGCCCTGAGCCGCCAGAGTCTCCCGTCTGCCCTGAGCCGCCAGAGTCTCCCGTCTGCCCTGAGCCGCCAGAGTCTCCCGTCTGCCCTGAGCCGCCAGAGTCTCCCGTCTGTCCTGAGCCGCCAGAGTCTCCCGTCTGCCCTGAGCCGCCAGAGTCTCCCGTCTGCCCTGAGCCGCCAGAGTCTCCCGTCTGTCCTGAGCCGCCAGAGTCTCCCGTCTGCCCTGAGCCGCCAGAGTCTCCCGTCTGTCCTGAGCCGCCAGAGTCTCCCGTCTGTCCGGAGCCGCCAGAGTCTCCCGTCTGTCCGGAGCCGCCAGAGTCTCCCGTCTGCCCCGAGCCGCCAGAGTCTCCCGTCTGCCCCGAGCCGCCAGAGCCAGAGTCTCCCGTCTGCTCCGAGCCGCCAGAGTCTCCCGTCTGCCCCGAGCCGCCAGAGTCTCCCGTCTGCCCCGAGCCGCCAGAGTCTCCCGTCTGCCCCGAGCCGCCAGAGTCTCCCGTCTGCCCCGAGCCGCCAGAGTCTCCCGTCTGCCCCGAGCCGCCAGAGTCTCCCGTCTGCCCCGAGCCGCCAGAGTCTCCCGTCTGCCCCGAGCCGCCAGAGTCTCCCGTCTGTCCCGAGCCCCAGAGTCTCCCGTCTGCCCCGAGCCGCCAGAGTCTCCCGTCTGCCCCGAGCCGCCAGAGTCTCCCGTCTGCCCCGAGCCGCCAGAGTCTCCCGTCTGCCCTGAGCCGCCAGAGTCTCCCGTCTGCCCTGAGCCGCCAGAGTCTCCCGCCTGTCCTGAGCCACCAGAGTCTCTTTATATACCAGAGCCGTGAGAAAAGTTCTATATATTATTGAAACAATGTTGCGATTGTTTGTGAGAATGCAAACAGGTGTGGTTCCCATGGGGGAGAGATTATATTGGGGAAAGGTTCCCAAGCAGGGGAGTGAGGTGTGTGTGCTCAAACAAATATGCATGTGGGGGTCTGGGAGAGGAAGTGTGTCCATCTGATGAATGGGCATGTGCCTGAACTCAATTTTATATACTAATAGTTGTCTCACCCATTCATTTCTGTGTTCCTAGGCTGTCATTGAAAATAATAATTTGTTCTTAAATGACTTGCCTAGTTAAATAAAGGTAAAAAATACAATTTCTAATGACTGGTCATTTTTGACCGGGAACACCACAGGTGTACAAAAGTTAAATAAAACACCCAAAATGTAATGAAAATGATCTAAATGTATTTTGTGTGTTCAAATGCCCTGTGTGGACAAAATCATTGAACCTTATGACAATCAGATTAAATGAACTACATTTTTCAGAGAGTAAACTTGTAAATTGGTCAAATTCGACCAGAACACAGCAGGAGGGTTAAGCAGGGTTCATACAGACATTAGCAAGTCAATGAAAGGACTTGCAGGGACTTTTTCGAGCACTTAATTATAATTTTCAAGGACCTCAATGATATACAATTGTATAATATATCTATTTGTACATATAGGCCTAATATAGATCCCCCTCCCCCCAAAAGCATGTAAAAAGTATTTTATAAAGTAGGCCATTACCACAAAAATCATGAAGAATAAAGATTTTTGTATGCCTCGCCAATGCATTGATATTCAAATTATTATTACATTCTAAAATATGGAAGAATAATGTGGACATTGCCTGACTAAATAGATTGGACACATGCAGGCGATTTTTCTGTAGGTTCCTTTTTTAATGGAAGGATTTGTATCGAAACCAAGTTGAAGCCAACATTAGATGTTGTTGTACTTCTAATAACAGCACTTGGTCTAACCGCAACAGTGTAGCTCAACACTCTTTTTAACTGATATGGATTTGACGGTTAAAAACATATAGATGAGCTGGTTAAGAAGCTAAGATTTAAAGTGAGCTTTTTCTACAGAAACAGATCGTGCCTTTCTCTAAGCAGTAGGAAGCAGATTATTCAGTCAACCTTTTTATCTGTTCTTGATTATGGTGATATTATTTATCAAAGTGCAGCTGCTACTATTCTTAAACATTTGGAGGCCATCTACCATTGTGCCCTTTGTTTTGTTACAGGTGATAGTTTTGATAATCATCAAGATCCTGTATCAAAAGGTTGTCTGGACTTCGCTAAAGACCGTAGATATCAGACACCCGAGTTGCCTAACCTGTTAACCAGGATTGAGGTTCCTAGGGTCTCCGCCGAGCTCGGTAAATCTGCTTTTAATTTTAATGCACCATATTGCTGGAACAAAATAAAACATGTGTTTCATCTTGATGTTCTGGTGCCTTTCTGCAATTTAAAGTATTGATTGTGTACTTATTTTAGAAGGAATGTAACAGTTTTTCTGGCTGATTTTTGACGTTTTATTTGTGCCTCCCATGACTTTTTTGGTATTTTAATATATATATATACAGTGCATTCGGGAAAGTATTTTAGACCCCTTGACTTTTTCCATATTTTGTTATGTTACAGCCTTATTCTAAAATGGATTAAATAGTTTTTCCCCCCCTCATCAATTTACACACAACACACAAGGCACTGCATCTCAGTGCTAGAGAGGGTCACTACAGACACCCTGGTTCGAATCCAGGCTGTATCACAACCAGCCGTGATTGGGAGTCCCATAGCACGGCACACAATTGGCCCAGCATCGTCTGGGTTTGTCCGGTGTAAGACGTCATTGTAAATAAGAATTTGTTCTTAACTGACTTGCATAGTTAAATAAAGGTTACATTTAAATAATGACAAAGTAGTTTTAGAATCCTCTTGGTCCTAGACTTGGCGCTCCGGTACTGCTTACCATGCAGTAGCAGAGAGAACAGTCTATGATTAGGGTGGCTGGAGTCTTTGACAATTTTAGGGCCTTCCTCTGACACAGCCTGGTATAGAGGTCCTGGATGGCAGGAAGCTTGGCCCCGGTGATGTACTGGGCTGTACGCACTACCCTCTGTACTGCCTTGAGGTCGGAGGCCGAGCAGTTACTATACCAGGCAGTGATGCAAACCGTCAGGATGCTCTCGATGGTGAACCGGTAAAACCTTTTATGGATCTGAGGACCCATGCCAAGTCTTTTCAGTCTCCAGAGGGGGAATAGGTTTTGTTGTGTCCTCTTCACGACTGTCTTGGTGTGCTTGAACCATGTTACTTTGTTGGTGATGTGGATGCCAAGGAACTTGAAGCTCTCAACCTGCTCCACTACAGCCCAGTCGATGAGAATGGGGATGTGCTTGGTCCTCCTTTTCCTGTAGTCCACAATCATCTCCTTTGTCTTGATCACATTAAGGGAGAGGTTGTTGTCCTTGCACCACACGGTCAGGTCTCTGACCTCCTCCCTATAGGCTGTCTCATAGTTGTCGGTGATCAGGCTCGATTTGGCCCAAACATAAACGTCTATGTTTCACATGTTTTGACAGCACAGTACAGTAGAGTAGAGCACAGCAGAGTACAGTACTGTACAGTATAGTGACAGTGTAGTAGAGTATAGTTCAGTACAGTACAGTAGAGCACAGTAGAGTAAAGTACAGTGTAATGTACTATATTGTATTGTACTGTAACCTACTGTATTGCTGTACATTACTCTACTGAACTACACTATACTTTACTATACTTTACATCCGTAAATTACATTTTTTCATTGTCTGGAAAATACGTATTTTCAACATCCGGAAAATACACCTTTTAAACTTTCGCTCAGAACTGAAAGTTAACCTGATTTAAGTGTCTGGAAAATACATATTTTATGTCTTTTCAACATCATTTTGAAGTAGTTTTGATATTACTGAATTGGAGTACAGGCAACATTGATGTACCTTTTTCGGTGAGCCTGTTGCAGCATAATCTTGTATGATTGGCAGAAATACTTGATAATGACATCATAGGATGGAGGCATCCTCAGGCCCAGCTATCCCATAATTCCCTCTGATGGAGGGTGTGTTGTTAGCCAATGAGCTGCCAGATTAGAGCTATAGTTCCTTGGCCCATACTCACACAATCTCGCTCTCACACACTCATATGCTCACGCAAACACACACCACATGCACACACTTCCTGTTTGTGGGATTGAGCATAATCCTAGTCCAGAGCGCATCATAGCAGTGATTCAGGACATTGAGTGTGTGATATCTCTCGCTCTCTCTCTCTCTCTCTCTCTCTGGCATGATTTATCTCTGTCCAGTCTTTGATGTGCTGTTAGCCTTTCATTGTCCTCTAACTCAGTGTGATTCTGTGTGAAGCTGGTTTCAGTTCAATACAGCTCAGTTTTTTCCTTCTTTTGATCAATAGAGACAGAGGTTTTGTTTGCCAAGTTAAAAGGCTTCATACTGTATCAGAGTGGCCAGCTGTGTAGGTGAATACATCACTCAGACGCAACCCTCAATGCATCACTCAGTGGCGGCCATGTAATTTCAGACAGCCTTAGGTAGATATTGTCATTAACCTGTCTGAACCAGGGATGGGCAACTTTGATGGGGGTGGGGGCCACAATAAAACGGATCTCATCATGAGGGGGCGCAGTGGCTCGTGGGTCTATGTACCCACATCCATAATTACTTTTTTTGTCTCCTGTAAGTTGTTCTGGATAAGAGTGTCTGTTAAATTACTATAATGTAAAACATTTAAATGCCAGTAAACAAGGAATATGCAGTATCACAGTGTTTTACCAGTAGCAGAGAAGTCTTTCTTTTTCTAGCATGCGTTGTGGTAAAATATCCATCCATATTCATGTGTTGTTAATGCCATCAACTCTCAATGGACCACACATTCCTTCCCTCACTGTACTCTGGTGGGAGAGATAGATGACAACTAAATGCTATGAATTAATTAGATCCTATAAATTAAAATGGCCCAATTCGGTTGCAAACAATTAGTTTAATTTCTCAGTGATCAAAGTATATTTAAACAAAATAATGTTGTAGGAATACTGATCTTATCGGTTTCTAACTGCGGAACCGATTTCAGAACAATCTGAGATGGTTGGTGTCATGGCTTGCTGAATTGAAATGGAACTACCCAAAGGTCAGACAGCTCTGTACAGTACGTCGACATTTATATAATTCTGTGTATCAGAATGATAAACCCATGAAATGACATCTGTGCTCTCCATTTCCACATGACAGTGCCACCACGGGGATTAAATGAATAAGAGGTGTATTATGACTTGACGCCCATGTCATATTAATGCTACTGTCCTCGCTATCCTGTTGCTGCCTCCACTGAATCCAATGTCTCCTGGTTTTGCAGGACAGTCAGAGAAGTAACTGGAGTAACTGGAGTGACAAGCTAGCTTCTTGCTTTAGAATGTTGAGCGGTTGGCGTGAGTGTGTTATTTACTTGGGGATGCAGGGATGCGGGTTCGAATGCACATACACAGTGCACATACACAGTGCACATACACAGTGCACATACACAGCGGTGCTCATTGGGTGACAAATCCAGAAATTATCTGCCACAGGCACTGAGTAAAACCTGTGTGTCTATGTATGCTGATGACACTTAACACATTAGCTACCACAGCAAGTGAGATCACTGCAACACTTAACAAAGAGCTGCAGTCAGTTTCAGAATGAGTGGCAAGAAATGAGCTGGTCCTAAATATTTCAAAAACAAAAAGCATTGTATTTGAGCAAGTTGAGGAGATTAAACTGCTTAGTGTTACCCTAGATTGTAAACTGTCATGGTCAAAACAAATTGATGCAACGGTAGCTAAAATGGGGAAGAGGTCTGTCTGTAATAAAATGCTGCTCTGCTTTCTTGACATCACTATCAACAAAACAAGTCTTACTGGCCCTAGTTTTATCACACCTGGACTACCGCCCAGTTATATGGTCAAGTGCCAGGGTACATAGGCAAATTGCAATTGTCCCAGAACAGAGCAGAACATCTGGTCCTTACTTGTACACGGAGAGCCAGCATTGATAATATGCATGTCAATCTCTCCTGGCTCAGGGCTTTATCTTTGTGAGAGGTATTGACATTTAGAAATTACCGAGCTGTCTGTTTAAGCAACTAGCGCACAGCTCAGACACATAAATACCCCACAAGACATGCCACCAAAGGTTTCTTCACAGTCCCCAGGTCCAGAACAGACTATGGGAAACGCACAGTACTGCATTGAGCCATGACTACATGGAACTCTATTCCGCATCATGTAACTCACTCAAGCAGTAAAATCTGATTTAAAAAACACCTAAAACTAAAGCTTATGGAACAGCGCTGACTGTGAAGAGACACACACATAGAGGCACACACACACACACACACAGCATTTGCAAACACATGCTAACACACACACTCTACACACATACATTTGAATATTGTTATTGAGCTGTATTATTGATTTTGTATTGTATATATGTTATGGTAGAGTAGTGTGTAATAATGTGTTGTGTTATGTATTATGTAATTGTGATTGGACTCTCATCCATCTACACACATTACCCCATAATGACAAAGTGAAAACATCTTTACATTTTTTTTATATGTATTGAAAATTAATTGTAGAAATATATAATTTACATAACTAAATGCTTTTTCTGCTAGCTTGCTACATTTGACGCTTTGCTTCAAGTCATGGGACCGGTTGTATCTTAGAGATATTGTCACATTTGTTTAAAGTCCCCAACAACCGGATGTCCTGGTTTTCAGGAGAAATGGAAAAAGAGCCTATGAGGAGACTTCTGATTTTGGACTTTAACAAGGTGACACTCCATCTTAACTCATCCTATTGGAGTTTTACTGGATTGTTTGAACAGTACTTACAAATGGAATTTAGAATGGTCATACCCACAGAAAAAGTCTCATTTATCAAAAAAATCCTATGAGTGTCATACACACACTGGTAGGAGATAACCATAGATAAATACCAATTGCTCTCAGCCTCTGTCCTTGTGCATGACCTTGGCTGTTTGTATTTCTAAACGCTCAGGTCTGGGGTTATGGATGTGCCTTAGGGGCTTGGCCCGCCCTACTGTACCTCCTTGCCCGTCAAAATACAATTTTGAAATATTGATAATTTATATGACCGAGACGCGCGCCAACAGAAAGAAGCATCAATCCCATTTAAAGCATCCTAGAAAGTGAAACAGCGCCCCTCTGTCTCAGTATGTGTAGACCATTTATCTGATGCCGTCTGGACCAAAATAGTATGGCATGTCATACTATTTCTGTCCAGACAGCATCAGATAGACAGGCTACATACAGAGCAGCACTGTTTCGCTCACTCAGATGCTTTCTCAGGTGACATAGTTTCAGCAGAGAGGAAGAGGCGAAGCAAGAGAGTTAACTTGCCAATGGGTTTTCATGGTCATAATATGCAGACTTAAGCTTGTCGCTTGCCTTCCCACCTTTGGGACAAAGAGTCCCATTATTAGGGCTGAGTCATGAGCATCTAATCATTATATACTGATCTCTAGTTTCAGCCTCTTGCGAACTGGAAAGGAAAGTTGGCGGGTGCACAGTGCATTGGTAGGATTCTGAATTCCCCCAAAGTACATTGATATTTCACCAAAATTATATACAGTAATTACTCCTGTATAAATAAAGTCATTTATAATACTTCATCAGGGCGCATGACGCTTTAAAAAAAAACATAGTTGTGGATTGTTTCAAATCCCAATTGTGTAGGCCTATGCCTATTTGGGAAGACCGCAATTTGTGAGTGTGTGTGGCAATAGGTGGGAAGATAATATGTTTTCAGTAAAATATAAATGTTGCAACAAGAAGAAGGGGAGGGGTGTGTGGTAAAGATATGGCGCGTCTCTCTCTAGAATGCATGCACTCAGCTCTCCAGAATGCACTCAGCTCTCCAGAATGCACTCAGCTCTCCAGAATGCACTCAGCTCTCCAAAATGCACTCAGCTCTCCAGAATGCACTCAGCTCTCCAAAATGCATGCACTCAGCTCTCCAGAATGCACTCAGCTCTCCAGAATGCATGCACTCAGCTCTCCAGAATGCACTCAGCTCTCCAGAATGCATGCACTCACTCTCCAGAATGCATGCACTCAGCTCTCCAGAATGCATGCACTCAGCTCTCCAGAATGCGCTCAGCTCTCCAGAATGCATGCACTCAGCTCTCCAGAATGCATGCACTCAGCTCTCCAGAATGCATGCACTCAGCTCTCCAGAATGCACTCAGCTCTCCAGAATGCACTCAGCTCTCCAGAATGCACTCAGCTCTCCAGAATGCACTCAGCTCTCCAGAATGCACTCAGCTCTCCAAAATGCATGCACTCAGCTCTCCAGAATGCACTCAGCTCTCCAAAATGCATGCACTCAGCTCTCCAGAATGCACTCAGCTCTCCAAAATGCACTCAGCTCTCCAGAATGCACTCAGCTCTCCAAAATGCATGCACTCAGCTCTCCAGAATGCACTCAGCTCTCCAGAATGCACTCAACTCTCCAGAATGCACTCAGCTCTCCAGAATGCATGCACTCAGCTCTCCAGAATGCGCTCAGCTGTCTCCCACCAATTTTTGCACATTGTTTGTTTCCTTGTGGGAATTGTTTGCCCTTTGATTGTTTACTTTCGATCAATTCCCCATTACAAATGTCACCAGTAGGCCAAGTAAATGTACTGTTAATCCCTCATCATTTGGTTACATTCATTTCTGTTAATGCATGTATTAATTACAGTCATTTACCATTGTCATTCTGGGACTGTAATCATTGTTGGGGTGGCAGGGTAGCCTAGTGGTTAGAGCGTTGGATTAGTAATCGAAAGGTTGCAAGTTCAAACCCCGAGCCGACAAGGTAAAAATCTGTCGTTCTCCCCCTGAACTGTTCCCCTGTTCCTAAAATAAGAAGTTGTTCTTAACTGACTTGCCTGGTAAAATAAATACAATGTTTTGGGAGTTCACAACCTGCTACACTTGTGAGAAACAAGTTTTTTATTTCATAACCATTACGAGTTTTGTCAATTTTTTCCATTGTCTTTTGTTTGGACTGCTCCATGTGAGCAATGAGAATGTGTCAAGTTTTTCTTCCCTTACCAGAAAAAACAGGCTCCTGGCAAACAGTTAAACCAAACCTTTGCAGCAAGCTCATATTTTCACATGCAAATTAATTTTGTGGAAAACTGTTGCGGAAAATTTGCAGCAACTTGTGAACTTCTGGCAAACAATTCTGGGAAACTTGTGCATGAATATGCAAATTAAATCAGGTTTTTGGTCACTGTGTGTTAAACAACATTGATATGTATCTACATAAACCAAATAACATAACTTTAAATGGACTTATATCACAGACATAAAAAACTAAACATACTAAATGTACTAAATACCATGTATTCAATGTCATTAACAGATGGAAAATGAATTCAATACAACTTGAATTTTTTTTATTTTACTAGGCAAGTCAGTTAAGAACAAATTCTTATTCTCAATGATGGCCTAGGAACAGTGGGTTAACTGCCTGTTCAAGGGCAGAACGACAGATTTTGTACCTTGTCAGCTCGGGGGTTTGAACTTGCAACCTCCCGGTTACTAGAACAACGCTCTAACCACTAGGCTACCCTGCCGCCTCAAATAATCAGTATGCTAATGAAGAAAATAGAAAAGACTGGATATTTCCCAAATAAATAGTTTATTACATTTTTTTTATGTAGCTACAACATTTACATGAGAGAAATGTGAACACTATGGGGATGTTGACCGTAGGATGTTTAAAGAGTCAACTACAGAATTATTTCCATGAGCCAAGTGATAACCTAGCAATACATTAACCAATGGAAGTTTCAAAGATAGTTAACAAAATGTTAATAATTAAAACAACAAACACTGAATTTAAACCCAGTTCAGAACTATTGCCTTTCTGAGTAAACTTTGGATATGGCGGCCCTGCGGAAGTCCAAAAGCTGATTGAACGCGTGCACTGAAATAATCAGAAGACAACAAAACTAAATTAACATACTGAAAACAATTACTTATTGGTTTAATTCAAACCAGCGAGCTTCCAACCCAGCACCTTGGGTTGAGCGCTTGACCCAACTGCTGGGTAAATTAGACTATATTGCTGCGCTACCCTAGTGTGTTAGGTTCTGACATAAACCTAGCACATTGGGTAATTCATGTAATCCGTGGGTTATTTTCAGTGTCATCTTAATTTCTATTTTGTTTGCATATTTTTGCCTTCTCTACCACCCCCCCCACACACACAGACAATTATTCCACAATGTTGAATTTCAAATAATGAATTTACCAGTCAAAAATGTGGACACAGCTACCCATTCAACGTTTTTACATTTTTACATTGTAGAATAATAGTGAAAACATAAAAACTATGAAATAACACATCTGTAATCATGTAGTAACCAAAAAAGGGGTAAACAAATCAAAATATATTTTATATGTGAGATTCTTCAAATCAGCCACCCTTTGCCTTGATGACAACTTTGCATACTCTTGGCATTCTCTCAACCAGCTTCATAAGGTCTATTTCAATTAACAGGTGTGCATTGTTAAAAGTTAATTTGTGTAACGGGTGCGTGTTGGTGGCAGGGAAGTCAGGCGCAGGAGAACGAACTTGGTATAAACGGAGTTGTTTAATAAGTGCTGACAAAATTCCAAAAACCAAAATATACAAAATAACAGAAGTGGGTACAAAACCCATCGGAAAGCCAACACATAACTTTCACATCACATACAATCAAACAATCTCCGACAAGGACCTGAGGGGAAACAGAGGGTTAAATACACAACATGTAATTGATGGGATTGGAACCAGGTGTGAAGGAAGACAAGGCAAAACCAATGGAAAATGAAAAATGGATCAGTGATGGCTAGAAGGTCGGTGACGTCGACCGCCGAAAACCGCCCGAACAAGGAGAGGGACCGACTTCGGCGGAAGTTGTGACAATTTGTGGTTTTGCTTACCTTCGTTTGAGCCAATCAGTTATGTTGTGACAAGGTGGGGGTGGTATACAGAAGAAAGCCCTATTTGTTAGAAGACCAAGTCCATATTATGGAAAGAACAGCTCAAATAAGCAAAGAGAAACGACAGTGCATCATTACTTTACGACATGGAGGTCAGTCAATTTCAAGAATTTTGAAAGTTTCTCCAAGCGCAGTCTCAAAAACCATCAAGCGCTATGATGAAACTGGCTCTCATGAGTACCGCCACAGGAGAGGAAGACCCAGAGTTACCTCTGCTGCAGAGGATAAGTTCATTAGAGTTTCCAGCATCAGATATGTCAGCCCAAATAAATGCTTCACGATGTTCAAGTAACAGACATATCTCAACATCAACTGTTCAGAGGAGACTGTGTGAATCAGGCATTTATGGTCAAATTGCTGCAATGAAACCACTACTAAAGTATACCAATAATAAGAAGAGACTGGCCTGGGCCAAAAATCATTAGCAATGGACATTAGACCGGTGGAAATGTGTCCTTTAGTCTGGAGTCCAAATTGGAGATTTGTGAGACGCGGTGTGGGAAAACGGATGATCTCTGCATGTATATTTCCCACCGTAAAGCATGGAGGAGGAGGTGTGATGGTGTGGGGATCCTTTGCTTGTGACACTGTCTATGATTTATTTAGAATTCAAGGCACACTTAACCAGCATGGCTACCATAGCATTCTGTATCGATACGCCATCCCATCTGATTTGGGCTTAGTGTGACTATCAATTGTTTTTCAACAGGACAATGGCCCAACACACCTCCAGGCTGTGTAAGGGCTATTTTACCAAGACAGAGAGTGATGGAGTGCTGCATCAGATGACCTGGACGCCACAATACCCCGACCTCAACCAAACTGAGATGGTTTGGGATGAGTTCGGACCGCAGAGTGAAGAAAAAGAAGCCAACAAGTGCTCAGCATATGTGGGAACTTCTTGAAGACTGTTGGAAAAGCAGTCCAGGTGAAGCTGGTTGAGAGAATGTCAAGAGTGTGCAAAGCTGTCATCAAGGCAAAGGGTGGCTATTTGAAGAATCTCAAATATAAAATATATTTTTTATTGTTTACCACTTTTTTGGTTACTACATGATTCCATATGTGTTATTTCATAGTTTTGATGTCTTCACTATTATTCTACAATGTAGAAAATAGTAAAAATAAAGAAAATACTTTTGACTGGTAGTGTATTTATATTCTGGACTCTGACATTGATCGTTCTATTATTTCTAAATTCCTTTCTTTAATTTTTTTTTAGATTTGAGTGTATGGTTTTGTATTTTTAGGTATTACTGCACTGTTGGAGCTAGGAACATTGTCACACTCTGATCTGTTTCACCTGTCTTTCTGCATGTCTCCACCCTCCTTCTGCCTGCCCTGACCCCGAGCCTGCCTGCCGTCATGTACCTGCATGACTCTGACCTGATCACGATCCCCTGCCTGTCCTCAACCTGCCCTTTGCCTGCCCCTGTGTTTACAATAAATCATCTGAGAACTGTACTATCCGCCTCCTGTGTCTGCATCTGGATCAAATCCTGAGTCGTGATAGTACTAACTGGCCATGACTGACCCGGCAGACTCAGACCAGCTCCACAATGCTGTCTCCCAGCAAGGTGCCACCATTGGAAGACACAAGGAGTTACTGCATTGCCTTATGGAGGGGCTCTTTACCCTGGCAGTCTCCCAAGAACCCCGCTTACCTCCTCCGGAGCGCTACGCTGGAGATTCTGGAAACTGCCGGGCCTTTCTCTCCCAGTGCTCCCTCATCTTCGAGCTGCAGTCTTCTTCTTTCCCCTCTGACCGCTCAAAGATAGCGTATCTCATAATGCTGATGTCTGGGAGGGCACTCACCTGGGCTATGGCGGTGTGGGAGCAACAGTCTGCCGTCTGCCTCAGTCTGGAGGAGTTTGTGGCAGAAGTATAGAAGGTGTTTGATTCTTCGTTGTCCGTGAGAGAGGCTGCTCCAGCTATGTCAAGACTCCCGTAGTGTGGCAGACTGTGGTCCTCAGTTCATCTTTCAATCACCCACGTGGGTATACGCTCATAAAAACCAATGAGGAGATTTGAGAGACTTGCAGCAACCAAGTTCTATTTTACGCGTACGCTTTCTGTATGTGTAAATTTATTTTGCAACGCTCGTGCACACGCACATTTGACGCTAGCAGTGTGGTCAGCATTTAAGTCTGAATGAGGCCATTTGTGTTTAGAGAGAAAACGTCTAGGAATGAGTACAATCCCTAAATACTTTGCTGATCTTTCCAGCACTAATCGGTTAGTTTGGAAATGTTGTGAAACTAGATTCCTTGGTTAACTGATCTTAAACAGACACTGAGATCTCACAAGCTCTTACAAGCATGTATACAACCACACATACACAAATAAATACAAGCATTCACACACGACACATGCAAGGACAAAGACAAACATGAGACAGACAGACAGACAGACAGACAGACAGACAGACAGACAGACAGACCTTATGCTGCATGGAGCTCTAGTCCAGCACAGGGGGGTAAGTCCCTAGAGCAACCTGTTGAGGTCACAGATGGGTCAGTGATAATATAATTTTTTTCTGGGAAATCAGGAAAATGGCAGAATTCTTTCCCTCATCACATCCGTTGCCTTGTACAGAAAACTGCCAAAAATACAGGAAACACTTGAGTAAATGAGAGATTACCAATTACATTTTTTTGCCAAAAGAGATACAGTATATCTGGTTCACTATCAGAGAAAAAAAGTAGCACTGGATGCTTTTACACAGTCAAATGTTATAAATAATTACATCAATATATAATTATAATTACATCAATATATAAAGAAAAATGTAGCAATACAATAATGTGAGATCTGGGCTCTGGTCAAAAGTAGTGCACTACAGGGAATAGGGTGCCATTTGGGATGAGGCTTAACTAACCACACACTATAGCATGAGACTAGATTCTTGATGTGTTGAATTTATGTTAAATATACAGGATTCGAACATTCCATTCCGGCTGAACAATGGATATGTAGCATTTTGCAACAAAATCAGTTCTAATGCACATCTAAAATCTGTTAATAAAAAAGTCTAAGGACAGTAATATTTTACACACACATAAAGGTACGCATAAGTATTCATTTCTGATGAAAAAACACAAATGTGAAAAATGTGTGGATCTAGCATTTTGGAACTCTGCATATCTTCTCACAGGATGTAAATACAACAAGACGTTTCACATAGCGACCATCTGTAGTTTTTCGTTTAAAGACACAACAACAACATTCTGCCTTTGAATATACTAAGTCTGCACAGTCTCAAAATAATAGTGTCTCACAAGTAAATCACTGTGGGGCCTGGGGAGCATATCAAGTTCGGACATTGTGCTTTTTTTCATATGTGATTTCCTTCCACCAGCTGTAACAATGGGAGGTTATAATTTTATTTTCCATTCCAAATAAGGGTTGACTGTCACTAGTTGTTCAGCGGCTCTGCTGGACCGGAATAAGGCAAAGTGGTGCCTGGGAGCAGTGTTTGTGTTTGTATGTACAGTACCAGTGAAAAGTTTGGATACACCTACTCATTCAAGGGTTTTTCTTTATTTGTACTATTTTCTACATTGTAGAATAATAGTGAAGACATCAAAACTATGAAATAACACATATGGAATCATGTAGTAACCAAAAAAGTGTTAAACCAACCAAAATATATTTAATATTTCAGATACTTCAAAGTAGCCACTCTTTGACTTGATGACATCTTTGCACACTCTTGGGATTCTCTCAACCATGCATTCCAGGTTGTCACCTGATGTCTTCACTATTATTCTACAATAATAGACACACACACGCACACGACACACACACACACACACACACACACACACACACACACACACACACACACACACACACACACACACACACACACACACACACACACACACACACACACACACACACAACATGCTTTTATACAATTATAAAAAAATTTGGTATGGATAAAGGGAAACTTATCACATTTCCTGGACGTCTGAATGTTATTCCAGTCACCCAAGTCACAGACTGTTCTCCTTGCTACCGCACGGCAAGCGGTACCGGAGCGCCAAGTCTAGGTCCAAAAGGTTCCTTAACAGCTTCTACCCCCAAGCCATGAGACTGCTGAACAATTAATCAAATCGCCCCCCGCGCTATTTACATTGGAACCCCCCTTTGGTTTTACACTGCTGCTTCTCACTGTTTATTATCTATGCATAGTCACTTTACCCCTACCTACATGTACAAATTACCTCGACTAACCTGTACGCGCGCACATGAACTCAGTACAGGTACCCCCTGTATATAGCCTCGTTATTGTTATTTTATTGTATTACTTTTTATTTTTTACTTTATTTAGTAAATATTTTCTTAACTCTATTTCTTGAACTGCATTGTTGGTTAAGGGCTAAGGTCTACACCTGTTGTATTTGGCGAACGTGACAAATAAAATAACATTTTATTTGAAATTGCTCTGCCTGTGTCATTGGATGATGAGAGGAGAGAGAGGAATGGATGATGAGAGGAGAGAGACACTGAAGGATAGTTTTGAGGTATGCCAAACCCCCACATACAAACATCCGCCAAGTATGCAGGAAATTGAGATTCCTTTCACGCACTGATGCAGCATAGACATATAATGGAACATAATTTCCCATTTTAATAAATTCACTGTGTGTGTGTGTGTCTCTGATGAACTGAATAGCTGTGGTTTGGGGCCTGTATTTCGAGAAAGGCCCGTGTGATGGACCACTATGTGTCTCGCTCTCACACACATCATCCCCCCAACACACACAGGCATGCACACACACACACACACACACACACACACACACACACACACACACACACACACACACACACAGTAAATACCTAAAAATGGTGCTCCCATAGCTCTCCGTCACAGACCAAACTTTTCATGCATCTGCTTTCCTCGGGCTGACTGTGACTTATCATTTCTGAATGACGCTTCATAAACACACAAACATGCACACATGCACACGCACACACAACATCTCTCTCTCTCTTTATCTCTCTCTCTCACTCTGTTAAACACAAACATTGAAAAACACAAGGACAGCAGTGGGAGAGTAGGTGAGCCATTTACTAACAGGTCTGATTTAGCTAGTCATTACCTAGTATTCAAATAGATAATACTTGCAAACTGGGTGCTGACATTGGGAAACCCAAACAAAGATACAATCGTGAAGATAAAAATACAGGCCCGGATTCAATCTGAATGCGGGTTTCGAGCATCGCTGCTTTTAAAGATGGAATCAGCATTAGGGGAAACATCGACACTGTTCGCACCGGCCCCATTGTTATTGTTTTGGTTTTGTTGCCTAAGACCTACATATTTTGCAGTAGCTCTCTTTGTGGCTTGTAATATCCCAAGCAGAGCTAATATGGCACAAATGGGTTTTCTCCCTGGTTGGTCATTCAAATGGTTTTTCTCCCAGTGTACCGTGAATAGGATCTCTGTGAACACGGGAATAGACCTTTAAAAGCCACAATGCCTATAACCTGTGATCAGATTGAATCCTTTAGACCTTAGTTGAGTTGGCTTTCAGAACGTATACTGTTCTAAGCACACTCCTTATGATTGGTCGATCCACTGCCACATCCAATGGGTGAAAACGTTGTCCATGACAGCACAGCATATTGGATTTTTCTAATTTTCTGTTTTGGATTTTCTAATTTTCTGTTTTGGTTTCAAATGTTACATTTTATTTTGGATTTTCTGTGTTGTATTTCCAATAGGTGATATATTTTTGGTTGGGACAGATTTTCTGAGTGCTCCCCTGAAGCTTTGTTGGGTTGGTTGGGGTTAGTGAACTGAGCCTCAGAACCAGCTGGCCGAGGGGACTCTTTTCTATGGTCAACTCATTTAAGGGCTTTGTAATGGTAGGAGTGGGGTTGACTTGTTTGTAAATTATTCTAGCATTTGGTGGCTATTTTTTGAATATTTATCAGAAGAGGGAATTCTCTCTCTCTCTCTCTCTCTCTCTCTCTCTCTCTCTCTCTCTCTCTCACCCACACAACAAAATGAAAAAATAATCACCAGTACATTGCCTTCCCCTTTGTGTTTGTAGGCGAATATTTAATGTGATAGTAGAGCCAGAGACATTGTGTACAGGGGTCCCCCTGCTCCCTCTCCCTGGACCAGGGCTATCGGTTAAAGCTGTGGAGCCATTCAACAGGAACACACACACACACACCAATTTACAGCTGATTATCAAGTTACCATACAGACCCAACACAGGAGGACTCTAATGATAAAGACACAGGGAAGCCTGTTTGAAGCAGAAGCGTGTACAATGAATTGGTGGATAAAGTCAAGGATGGATGGTTGCGTCATCCAGCAAGTTAGAGTAGATTTTTACTCCTGGTGAGTCAGTTTCCTCTTAGATCTCAGTCAGAAAGGTAGTGTGTGTGTGTGCCTGTGTGCCTGTGTGCCTGTGTGCGTGTGCGTGTGTGTGTGTGTGTGTGTGTGTGTGTGTGTGTGTGTGTGTGTGTGTGTGTGTGTGTGTGTGTGTGTGTGTGTGTGTGTGTGTGTGTGTGTGTGTGTGTGTGTGTGTGTGTGTGTGCGTGTGTGCGTGTGTGTGTGTATTAAAATATTTCTCAAAGTTTCTGTCCTTTTAAATATAGAGCCACTGATCCAGTGTGTGTCATCTGTAGTGTGCCTTCAGAAAAAATTCACACCCGTGGACTTTTTCCACATTTCGTTCCACTTTTTGCCGACACAAAATACCCCATAATCTCAAAATGGAATTATGTTTTTCAAAATATTTATAGATTAATCAACAGTCATCTGTAAGGTCCCTCCGTCGACCAGGGAATTTCTAACACCGATTCAACCACAAAGACCAGGGAGGTTTTCCAATACCTCGCAAAGGGCAACTATTGGTAGATGGGTAAAAAAACGCAGACATTGAATATTCCTTTGATCATGGTGAAGTTATTAATTACACTTTGGATAGTGAATCAATACACCCAGCCACTACAAAGACACATGCGTCCTTCCCAGCTCATTTGCTGGAGTGGAAGGAAACTACTCAGGGATTTCCCCTTGAGGCCAATGGTGACTTTAAAACAGTTACATAATTGAATGGCTGTGATGGGACAAAACTGAGGATGGATCAACAACATTGTAGTTACTCCAAAAGACTAACCTAGATGACAAAGTGAAAAGAAGGAAGCATTAACAGAATAAACATATTAAAAACATGCATCCTGTTTGCAACAAGGCACTAAAGTTATACTGCAAAAAATGTGGCAAAGCAATTCACTTTTTGTCCTGAATACAAAGTCTTATGTTTGGGGCAAATCCAATACAACACATTACTGAGTACCACTCCTCATATTTTCAAGCATAGTGGTGGCTGCATCCTGTTATGGGTATGCTTGTAATAGTTAAGGACTGCGGTTTTTCAAGATAAAAAAGAAACGGGAAATCAAATCAAATGTTATTGGTCACATACACATGGTTGGCAGATGTTATTGCAAGTGTAGCGAAATGCTTGTACTTCTAGTTCCGACAGTGCAGCAATATCTAACAAGTAATCTAATAATTCCACAACAACTACCTAATACACACACATCTAAGTAAAGGGATGGAATAAGAATATATACACATAAATATATGAATGAGCAATGACCGAGCGGCATAGGTAAGATGGAATAGATGGTATAAAATACAGTAAAAACATATGGGATGAGTAATGCAAGATATGTAAACTTCATTATTAAATTGGCATTAATAAAGTGACTAGTGATCCATTTATTAGAGTGACCAATGATTTCAAGTCTGTACAGTATGTAGGCAGCAGCCTATCTGTGTTAGTGATGGCTGTTAAACAGTCTGATGGCCTTGAGATAGAAGTATTTTTTCAGTCTCTCGGTCCCAGCTTGACGCAACTGAAATGACCTCACCTTCTGGATGGTAGCGGGGTGAACAGGCAGTGGCTCGGGTGGTTGTTGTCCTTGATGATCTTTTTGGCCTTCCTGTGACATCGGGTGCCTTAGGTGTCCTGGAGGGCAGGTAGTTTGCCCCCGGTGATGCGTTGTGCAGACCGCACCAGGAGTGGAGCTAAGCACAGGCAAAATCCTTAAGGAAAACCTAGTTCAGTCTGCTTTCCAACAGACACCTTTCAGCAGGACAATAACCTACAACACAAGGCCAAATCTACACTAGAGTTGCTTACCAAGAAGACAGTGAATGTTCCTGAGTGGCCGAGTTACAGTTTTGACTTAAATCTACTGGAGAAAATGGTTGTCGAGCAATGATCAACAACAATTGTTGCCAGAGGTGCTTCTACAAAGTATTGACTCAGGGGTGTGATATTTCTGTATTTCATTTTCAGCACATTTGGAAAAAAATCTATAACATGTTTTCACTTTGTCATTATGGGGGTATTATGTGTAGATGGGTGAGAACAATCTTTTTTATTTTTTATGAAAGAACACAATGTGGAATAAGTGAAGGGGTATGAATACGTTCTGAAAGCACTGTATATGCAGGCATACAACAACACACAAACACACAATCCCTCTGTGTGGTAACATTGCAGCATTCCACAGAGTACCAGTGAAGCATAACATTGCTAACCTCAATCCAAACCAAATGCTTGGAGAAATGATACTTAAACTTGCATGAGAGCAGCAGAAATATTTATAACTGAAGTGTCATGTTGAACATCCCTTTGAAGAAACACATATTTATTATTAATTACCCTAAATTCTGAGATTTAATATGGGAAATCTTTTTCAAATATGGAATGAGATTAAGGGAAATTGAGAGAAAATTACAGTGGAGAGGACAGATCCATGTAAAAGAGCATTAGCTAAAGCTAGATTAACACCTAGCGGTTGTTATGAGCCTCTGCTGTCATACTCTGATCTGTTTCACCTCTTTTGCGTTTGTCTCCACCTGCCACCAGGTTTCTCCTATTCTTCCCCATTATCCGCTGTGTATTTATACCTGTGTTTTCTGTTTATCTGTTGCCAGTTTGTCTTGTTTGGTCAGGTCTTACCAGAGTGTTTCCCCGTTTCTCCAGTTCTTGTTTTCTTGTCTTCCCGGTTCTGACCTTTCTGCCTGTCCTGAGCCTACCTGCGGTTCTGTCCCGGATTGACTCGGCCTTGGCTTACGAACCTCTACCTGCCCTCGACCTGCCCTTTGCCTGTCCCTATGTAAAAATAAATATACTAAGAACCGAACTGTCTGCCTCCTGTGTCTGCATCTGGGTCATATCCTGAGTCGTGATAGTACAATCTGGCCATGACTGACCCAGCAGACTCGGACACTGGCTCCCTCCAAGGAGCCACTATTGGAAGACACGAGGAGTTACTGCATAACCTTGTGTAGGGACTCCATACCTTGGCAGAATGCCATGACCAAGTCTTTCATGCATTGTTTGAACAATTCCGTTGACTTTCTACTAGACCGCAAGCCACGGTAACACCCAGTAAAAAAATAAAATATATATATTAATTTGGTGCCTTTTCCCTATATTACATCCAGATCTCCCATTACTCACACTCCTCTCCATGCTATCCTGCTGTGGGGTAGCGGTCTAAATCTCTCCGGGGAGATTCTGGGGCCGACGAGAGCTTTATGGACGCCCACCTGATCTATTAGGCTATGGGTTCTATTCTGGGTTGGAGCCTGTTCTGTCAGGCACATTGCCTCAAGGCTGCATAGCCTGCCCCTGGGCGTTCACCTTCAGGCTTGGGAAAAGCCTCAGACTTCTCATCCGTTCTCACGGAGTACCAGGACCTCTAGGAGGTTTTCAACAAAACCCTGTGCCCATGTATCGACTACCGGGGCCTTAATGACATCCCGAACCAAAGGTTCCGTTTACTCACGGTCCCGGGCAGAGGGTATGGGGGTATAATGTCACACCCTGATCTGTTTCACCTGTCTTTTTCTGTTTGTCTTTTGCCAGTTTGTCTTGTTTTGTCAGCGTATTTCCCGCTTCTCCAGTTATCTAGTTCTTGTTTTCTAGTCTTCCCGGTTCCGACCTTTCTGCCCGTCCTGACCCTGAGCCTGCCTGCCTGCCGTTCTGTCCTTGATTGACTCCGCCTTGGATTACAAACCTCTGTCTGCCCTCGACCTATCCTTTGCCTGCCCCTTTGTAATAATACATTTTCTAAGAACCAAACTATCCGGCTCCTGTATTTGCATCTGGGTCATATCCTGAGTCGTGATATCAGATCAACAACCAAGCATCGATAATGCATACAGTACATGGAGTAGAAATGGGGCACAGTACCAACTGTTAGGGATTGACACAATAAAGGCCAGGCTACACTTCAACTCTTCATGTTCTGTGTCTGGAGCCAGGAGGGTTCTGTTCAAGTGTATGTGTCCACTGAACCTGAAACCTGGGATGCATAGTGAGGGACCCAGACTCTAGTCAGACAAGGACAGAATAAGCAGCAGAAGATAAGCCAAACTCAGGGTCTGTGTTTTGAGATGAGTGTAGTTGTATTAAAGAGCCAGATAGCATTTCCAACATCAGAATACTCTTCTGGTGAAAGCAGGCTTGCCTCATTTGACTAAATGTTTAATGTTTTAGTGGTATTACTTCTGGTTTTGCTGGGAACAAATACAAGGAATTCATAAATAATAAGCAGGAAGTGGTACTCAGGAGAGGCTGCTTTTAGTTTTGGACATGGAACCCTGTTATATGTTTAGCTGCAGCATTATATGTGCAGGAAGTTGGAGCTCTGTTCAGTGTTGACCTACTTTCATATGGTGGTTTTTGCAAGTCATTCTGGGTTCGAGGTAGAACCATATTACCAAGTCCAGAGTGACAGGAGTGGAGAGAGGGTAGATGGGAGGAGGAGCTGACAGGGAGGAAGTGCCTGGGGGAATAGAGATGCTTGAGAGATTGAGATGGACACAGAGATACAGATAAACACACAGAAATCCAGAGGAAAAGAGAAATATAGAGATAATGAGGTAGACAGAAATATATCCACTCAACACTTACAACACCAGCCTGAAAAACAATGATAGACACTTAAAGTGAACGAAGAGAGACAACTTCTCATACAGTTAAAACAAAACATCCTTACCCAGGTCTCAATGGTCTTGCATGGCTTCGTCCTTAGTTATGTCTGGTCTGGAGGAGACTTTGCCTTTATACACCACTGTCTGAGCCTGTCTAAATATAGCTTTTGGTCTTAAACTTCCTGCTTTCTGGATCGTTTAGGATTACATGGCAGAGTTGAGATAGGGCGGTCGAGCATTGACAGCGTGCAATAGCTGCTCCTCTCACCAGCTGTTATCACTGGGAAAAGGATGCTCGGGCCATTTCTCCGTAAACCTGCCCCTGATACAGCAAATCCCTCATGAGCCTCAGCCAACAAGCTCCCTGTGCTGACAGATTAACCCTCTAGAGTCAAAGCCCTGTCTAAAATGGGGGGGTTCTAAGCTAACAATACCAAGGAGAATTTGGATATTTGATTTTGAATATTAAGACCCCTTAATTAAGATGTAAAAAAAATACCCCCAAATTATTGGATGAAACATTGAATTTGGCCTGACTGCTATTAGACAATAGAAAGGTGTTGAATAACAGATTCAATACATGGACAAACAGATCTAAAGGAAGTTTGTTCTGAAGTGACTGTACTACATCTGAGAGATATAAGAAAGTTCAGGAGTATTTAAAAAAAAAAGTATATATTTGTACATGTATGTATTCCCTTAATGTAGGCACTAAACTATCTCCATATGTACTACATTCATTATTTCAACTGTTACCGTTGGACCTTCAGATGAGTTTTGTGGGGCTTGTGGGCGTCCTAGGGCCAAACGAAGAACCCCAACGTGTCCGTGAGAGTCTCAGCTCTCCGCAGAGGAACATATAAGATCTCCTAAGCCTGTGTTTACCACAAACCATATTTCCGGCATTTATCCAAAAACACTATTCTTATCCCCATAGGCTTTGGCCAACGAGCCATGGCGGAGTCAGTGCGAGTTAGTGCCTATAAAAAGACGCCATAACTATTGCTCTCTATAAAGGACAAACATTTCTGTATAATCAGAATTGATGAGCAGGTACTGCACATGAGTCATTTGTTATCAACCTCACTACAGATACAATAGGCCATTAATGAATTCCGTTTCATGGGTAAGTCAGATGGATTGTGTACAGGCAGGGTCCTATTTCTGGGTTCCTGTCCATATAAGATAATTTAATATGCAGATGATATACAGTTTCAGTGAAAGTTAGATTAGGTTTGTACATGGCAGTGTGAATCTCAAGTTTAGCGTCCAGCTCTTAGTACAAGACAGTCAATAATATTGAAAAGGTTCAGTAAAAATATTTAGCACAGCCTAAAAGGAATGTCCAACTACAAAATATAAACATAACACATTCAAATAACATTTTACTATACTGCATAAGAAAATGCAAATTATCCAGATAGGCTATTTTGAGGGTGGGGGTTGGATGGTGAGAACAGAAGTAGTTAATCTGGTATGACGGGGTACTTCAGGGTAAATGTCAATCACTTTGGTGAAAAATGCAAAACAGCACAACATAAATGGTCATGTCTGATATGAATCCATCCACTTCCTTGTTCCTTGTCAACACAACAAAAGATTCTGAAAGCAAAGCTGAGTATATTGATATTTTTTTATTAATTTACTTGAATATATACGTAAAGTCATTTGCAGGTACGAAAGTACATCTCTCTGTAAGTATCATTACTTTGAGTTGATATAATATGGAACATTCTCATCTGTCTTTACTTCTCTTGCCGAAGTTGAGAATGGTATTCTTAGAAGGTGGCTGGATACATTTGAGGTTGCTGTACTGCATTCCTTAAACCAGTTGCCTTCTAATCACTCTGGCAGAGGATTAACCGGAGACTGTGGACTGACTTGACTTCCAAATACAGCATTATGTTATCCTTCTTATTCTCATCTGTACTTTATTTACAGAGGAGAAGGACATTGAGATTGTAAAATATATTTTACAAGAGAGACTATGCATTAAAGTGGCAGCAGAAAGAACAAATCATTTATAGTGCAAAAAGAACACTGCTGATATAATGCTACAGATGGACCTTCATGTACCTAAGATGCATAGGTAATGCTGTACATTGCAATATAAATGTCCAATACGCACAATAGACCGACTGGGGAGGTGATTCCCCACAGTCAAAGTCCTGCAATATGAGCTACAATGCTAATATTTGTGTACACTCTTCACAGTTGTGTTCTGTGGGTGTCATTGAATAGGCTGATACCCCATTTCATGAACGCAAGATCCATAGTTAAGGCTGTACATTGCAATATGAATGTGCAATATGCACAATAAGTTATGCAATAAGAGCTACAATGCTTATATGTGTGTAAACACATGCTGTGTTTATACACATATAAGCTGTGAAGCATGGTGTTTACACACACCACCATGCTGTGAAGCATGGTGGTGGCAGCATCATGCTGTGGGGATGTTTTTCAGGAGCAGGGACTTGGAGACAGGATTGAAAGAAAGATGAACGGAGCAAAGCACAGAGATCCTTGATGAAAACCTGCTCCAGAGCTCTCAGGCCCAGACTTGAACCTGATTGTTCATCTCTGTAGAGACCTGAAAATAGATGTGCAACGACACTTTCCCATCCAACATGACAGAGCTTGAGGATCTGCAGAGAAGAATGGGAGAAAGCCCCCAAATACAGGTGTGCTTAGCTTGTAGCGTCATACCTAAGAAGACTTGAGGCTGTAATCATTGCCAAATGCACTGTAAATTCATTTTTTAATCCATTTTTGCTTTGATTGAACTTATTTTTTGTCAAGAAAACTGATGAATGCAACTGTTTATGTCAAATTGTTCTGTGTTGTACTTGTAGCCCCGGTTGTCCTGAAGAGAAAAAGGTAAAACACCTAATTGTGAGGCTAAATATTTGATTTAATCTTTATTTAAATAGGTAAGCCAGTTAAGAACAAATTCTTATTTATAATGACAGCCTACCCTGTGCAAACCTTAACGGCACTGGGCCAATTGTGCGCCGCCCTATGTGACTCCCAATCACAGCTGGTTGTGATACTGTAACGTCTCTCGTGAGAATGAGGATCGGACCAAAGCGCAGCGTGTTAAGTGTTCATGATTTTTATTTATCATAACACTTAACAAAGTGAAAAAAAAGATAAACTATACAGAAAACAACTACCTACAAAACACAGGTGGGAAAAGGCTGCCTAAGTATGATTCCCAATCAGCGACAACGATAGACAGCTGCCTCTGATCGAGAAATACACTCTGCCAAAAACAAACAAATACAAAACATAGAAATAAAGATATTAGAATGCCCACCCGAGACACACCCTGGCTTAACCAAAATAGAGATTAAAAGCCTCTCTATAGCCAGGGCGTGACAGATACAGCCGAGAATTGAACTAGAGTCTGTAGTAAACACCTAGCACTGAGATGCAGTGCCTTTGACCACTGCGCCACTCGGGAGCCACAAAAAAAAATTCATGTGAAATACTCTGTGTAAATACTGGAGTGATGTATGATTGTTAATAAATGTCATATACCGATTTTTTTATACTGTGCCCATGTGTATAGGCTGCAAGTATATTGGAATTAAGTTATTTTCAAGCCGTTAAAACAACGACCTGAAAAATAATTATTTTCAACTTTCACTTTCAACCAAAACCTAACTTGGCTTGGACTTCGTGCATAGTCTTTTCAACATCTTTTGAACAAAATTTTACTAGGTGGACTGTTACGTCTACTGGTATGACTTTGACTGGGGTGACTTATTCTCAACAGACAAGCAATGCTACGGGTTGGCTGAATTAATGGTGAGACAATGTATTAAGTCCAGGGTTGCTAATCAGAAGAGAATTGATACTAATTGTTTGGTCTTGGTGTCTGTTTGTTTGGGCCATTATTGCCCCTGGCTTCCCCTTGATGGATGGAGCATGGGGGGCGCAAAACATAAAACCACCAGACATGTCAGACTGCATTCAGTAGTGATTTGAGGCTCCATCCTTGATGTAATTACCAGTTCAAATATCATGACGGAGATGACCACATGACAAACTGTCTCATACCATGTAGAATGTAAAATGGTAAATACCTAAATGTGGTATGTAAAAGATGGTGTTGAAAAATAATACATTACATTAAAACAGAGGTAGATTATATTTTATTCAAACTATTAATATATTTTGATAAAACTCACTATGCAAAGACAAAATCCAAGACACTGCACATATTCCACTGTGATGCTCAATTTCTCACTCAGCTCCTGACCTACACTGAACACAAAAATAAATGCAACATGTACAATGCTGGTTCCATGTTTCATGGGCTGAAATAAAAGATTCCATAAAATTTACATTTGCACAAAAAAGCTTATTTCTCTCAAATGTTGTGCACAAGCGTGCAACTGGCATGCTGACTGCAGGAATGTCCACCAGAGCTGTTTCTTTTCACAACCATAAGCCGCCTCCAACGTCTTTAAGAAAATGTGGCAGAAGTCCAACATGCATCACAACTGCAGACCACGTGCAACCATCTCCAGCCCAGGACCTCCACATCCGGCTTCTTCACCTGTGGGATCAGCAGAGGGGGTGGGGAGCTGAGGGGTATTTCTGCCTGTAATAAAGCCCTTTTGTGGGGAACAACTCACTCTGATTCGCTGGCCTTCAACAATAGCTATTCATTCTATAGTTTACCTTTTCATTCTCTATTTCATTGTTAGTTCATTTGAATTGTAGCCTATGCCTGTCACACGGATGATTCGGTAAGTGTTGGTAGTAGGCCTGTAGTAAGCCTGCTTGTAGTAGGCCTTTGTATACAATTGTTCATCTACCTGTTCCTTTTGTTTGTTTACATTTTGCACCTGCACTTTTGAACCACTGACAACAGCAGTAAATGAAATCATCCACTCCTCAACACACCACTCCCTGCTTTGTCTTGCCATGAAGACCACCTCTCTGGACCCCAACACTATGTTGTAGCATTCATTAGTGAATTACTTAGGGTCCACATAGTCATCGTGATGAGTGGTAGAATTCTGCCCAACCATGGTAAGAGAGCTCCCCTCAGTGGTCAATAGAGCAACTAAGTATCTTCTTCACAGGGGTTCCCAAATGTTTAATATCAAGGCACCATGAATACAATAAGCCTCCAAATTATGGAAGCTCATTCCCGCCACAATTTTCTTTTTTTTAATGTCGATACTATCTAGGTGCAATATAAAAAAGTTGAGATAGTAGATCATACATATAGCATATGTTTCTTCTTTTGTAGCATTGTGTGGCGATTTCCATCTACAGTATACATGTTACAGAGATCAATCAGCACAGCATGGCTGCCGGCAAAAGTATGGCGAGCTGGCATTTGCCCAGGTACTTTTGATTTGGTTTAATAAAAAATATTGACATAAAAGCATTGGAAATTGGTACAAAGTACTGTTGCTAAGACTGATTTGCCTCATGATTTGTAAACTTGTGCACAATCTGTGTTTCAGTCTGAACTGTAGCCTACAGACAACCACAGATGCAGGTAGCCTAGAAAAGCCTATGCGCTCTGATCTCCTCTGGCCAGGGGAAATCAAGAGGTAATGTCATGTATTTACAGCCTAAGCCTGGGGCATCATGCACCCCAAAAATCTAAGGGGTGCATGGCAAGGGGGTGGTCTGGATTTCATTTTTCAGACACCTGAAACATTTTTCCTGCAATCTAGAGCTACAATCATTTTGCTTAATTCTATATAAAAAATACATGTATTTTTCTTCATCCTCCTGACTGGTGTATATTTTTTTAAAGAAACAAAAATGTTTCTCTGCATCTCTGTTAAAATCTGGGTAAAAGATTGAAGGTAATGTGTGTCTTATCCAGTACATTTAGTAATTGCTACCAATCTGGATATGAGGTTTGTCCCCCCTTTCCACTAGATGTTGGAACATTCCTGCGGGGACTTGCTTCCATTCAGTCACAAGAGCATTAGTGAGGTCGGGCACCAATATGGGGAGATTATGCCTGGCTCGCAGTCAGTGTTCCAATTCATCCCAAAGGTGTTCAATGAGGTTGAGGTCAGGGCTATGTGCAGGCCAGTCAAGCTCTTCCACACCGATCTCAACAAACCATTTCTGTATTGACCTTGCTTTGTGCATGGGGTCATTGGGTGGCAGTGTAGCCTAGTGGTTAGAGCCTTGGACTAGTAACCGAAAGCTTGCAAGATCGAATTCCCTGAACAAGGCAGTTAACCCACTGTTCCTAGGCCATCATTGAAAATAAGAATTTGTTGACTGACTTGCCTGGTAAAATAAAAAATTGTCATGCTGAAACAGGAAAGGGCCTTCCCCAAACTGTTGCCACAAAGTTGGAAGCACAGAATTGTCTAATATGTCATTGTATACTGTAGATTTCCCTTCCCTGGAACTAAGGGGCCTAGCCCAAACCACAAAAAAACAGCCCCAGACCATTATTCCTCCTCCACAAAATGTTACAGTTGGCACTATGCATTCAGGCAGTATGCATACCATTCTCCTGGCATCTGCCAAACCCAGATTTGTCTGTCGGACTGCCAGTCCAATGGTGGTGAGCTTAACATCACTCCAGCCAATGCTTGGCTTTAGGCATGGTGATAGCTTGTGTGCGGCTGCTCGGCCTTGGAAACCCATTTCATGAAGCTCCCGACAAACAGTTATTGTGACGACTGTGAGCCCGTTCTGTGAGCGTGTGTGGCCTACCACTTTGCCGTTGTTGCTCCTAGATGTTTCCACTTTACAATAACAGCACTTACAGTTGACCGGGACAGTTCTAGGAGGGTAGAAATTTGACGAACTGACTTGTTGGAAAGATGGTTCCACGTTAAAAGTCACGGAACTTTTCAGTAAGGTCATTCTACTGGCAATGTTTGTCTATGGAGATTGCGTGGCTATGTGCTCGATTGTATACACCTGTTTGCAGCTGTTGTGGCTGAAATAGCTGAATCCACTAATTTAAAGGGGTATCCACATATGTTTGTATATATGAGGTTGGGAGATTGGGGAACCTATCTGGGCTAGCTAAAGCCAACTTCATAAAATTGCTAGGTGACTAGTAGAGTTAGAGATACACCACAAAAACGCCAACTCACTTAGCTGGCATGCCTGCTGGCAATATGCAGAAAAATAAACATGTTTTAATTTTTTCAGGGTTAGTTGTCATCTCAAGAGGCACTTAGATATGCAGAAAAATATACATATATTTTTGTTTACATAGAATTAAGTAGAATTATTAAAAATGCAAAATTCCTCCCCCCTCTGCCATCCTGTCATACTTTGTTCTTCCTCCGATGTTTGGGGTACATGGCATCCCTTGACTAAATCCTGCCATCTGTCATCACAAAAACAGAATGCTCCTCCTAAAGTTTAAGAGAGTCATACAGCAGATGGCGCAAGAAGACAACGCGTCCTCGCCACTCCGAAGAGGGAGAGAGAGAGGGGCACGAGTTTTCCAGTCAGCCAAATTCTTCTCAGAACTGCAGTCACGCACCCTTGCTTCTTGACTCCCCAGCGCGAGCTGCTATGCATCTGCAGCAGCCACTCCCTATTCTCCCTTTTGGCCGAAACCCGGGAGTGCCTTAGGCAACAGCTGTATGCGCGAGGAGGCAGGCATGCCCAGAAGCCGGCTCTGCTGAAGAGACCGCGCGCAGACGACTTTGAGAAAGGCGGGAATATAGGAGAACACCGCTCTTTTCAGAGAGCTTCAAAATGGGCGTGTGAGTAATAGAACAAACATGCATTTGGTATAATTATATGGACGTTAGATAAAGAGTGTATATTTGGGTCCATGTGTGAAGTTAGGATTGGTTGGACTGTGCACTGAATTCGTAGGTTACTGACTGTTGTAGGATAGATACTTTTATCCTCCCATTGGAGTAGCCTAGTACAAGGATGGAAAAGGCGACGCAGCCTCAGCTGATGGTCAATAGCGCAGAGAGTCCGACGGAGGTGCCTTCAAAGATAAGCGATGAGGAGCTGCTCAAGTGGAGCAAAGAGGAGTTGGTGCGTCGGCTACGGAGGGCAGAAGCAGTGAAGATGGGCTTTATGCTTGACCACGGGAATTTGATCCGGGAGGTGAACCGGCGGCTCCAGCAGCACCTGACCGAGATCCGGGGTTTGAAGGTGAGGCAGGTGTGATAATGCCGGGCGCGCACTGCTCTATGGATGTCTAACGGTCTCATGTTGTGTAGACTTTGTAGGCATGTTTCCAAATCAAAAAGAAATGGACTAATCGTGCGTTAAAAAAAGCTGTAGCCTATAGTGTTACCTCTGCAAACTCCTTGAAAATAATGAAGGTAGGTGGTTCGAAGGTAGAAAGTAGCCTATATCATAATCCAACCCAAAGATCCACTTGTTGCCTTTATGCTTTTCCTATTACAGATGGAACTGCTGAGGATATTTAAACACAACCAAAAAGTACATTTTGGAAGGCCTATGATTTGTTTCAAAATCACAGTAAATCATCAATAAAATACATCACCATCACAGGCACACACATGCTCCCCCTCAATAAACAATTGCATGCTCAACATTATTTATCAGAAATCCCATATGATAAATGATATAACACCTGTGTGTGTGTGTGTGTGTGTGCGTGTGTCCAGGATGTGAACCAGAAGCTGCAGGAGGATAACCAGGAGCTGCGGGACCTGTGCTGTTTCCTTGATGACGACCGTCAGAAGGGCAAGCGTGTGTCTCGGGAGTGGCAGCGTCTGGGCTGCTACAGCGCCGGCCTCATGAGGAAAGAGGTGGCCCTCTACCTGCAGAAACTCAAGGAGCTGGAGCAGCGCCAGGGAGAAGTGATCAGAGAGAACCTGGAGCTCAAAGAGCTGTGTATCCTACTGGACGAGGAGAGAGGGGGAGGAGCAGGGCAGAGTGCAGGGTGCAGAAGCTCCATCGACAGCCAGAGTAGTCTGTCTCAAACTGGGGGGGCTACACTGGGCTTGCTTCGAGACGTGGGGGATGGGAGCAGCACCTCGAGTACGGGAAGCACGGATAGCCCCGACCACCCCCACCGCAAGCCCCCTTACCAGGGCTCCAGCCTGGGCTCCAAACCTGGCTCCAACCATGACAAACCAGAAGGCCCTGGCCCCGAATCTACAGGCCGCCGCCACAGCTCCACCCCGGACTACCACACCTTCCCCCAGGCCTGCAGGCCCCGCGGGGGGTCCCTTACCAGCCCTGATCCCAGGGGCCTCCGGGGGCCCTGCAGCCCAGAGAAACACGGCATATTCCCTACCCGACTGGCGGCTGAGGCCCACTCCAAACCCAACAGTGCTGGCATGCTGGCCCAGAAACCGCTTTTGGGGTCTGGGCAAGGGATAGGGCCAAACCAAGGTTCAGGCCAGTCAAGTCCTGACCTCTCACAGAGACACAGGGTTAATGCGGTCGGGGTTGGATGTTGGACCCCTGAGCCCAAACAGGCACTGACGGGGACGCCAGAGCACCTGAGGAAGGGTCGGGTGATTGTGGGGAGCCCTGAAGTGTTACGACACCACAACCACAGCCCCAGTTCAGAGCACTGGAAGGGGAGGTACGGCAGCAGCCCCCCAGCAGGCAGAGAGTGGGGACAGATGAGGACCACTGGAGATGAGTTGTCCCCTCACAACGGCAGCATCTACAGTGGCATGAACGGTGAGTTTTTATCCAGAATAGTAATAATGCTTAAAAAAAAGAATTATACAGGACAATATGTAGCTGAGGTGGTTCAAGGAACTATGCTTGTGTGATGAGTCTGAGACACCCCATCTGAGACATAATACTCATGCCTAGGCTTTAGCTCAGTGTGCTTACACAGTCTTTTGGTGTGCAGGCTATGTGGGTTAGCACACCCTGTAGCCCTCTAGGACTAAAGTTGATGACCACTGTATATGGCTAGGTCAACCGTTTAAATCAAATATAATTTTATTTGTCACATGCACTGAATACAAAAGGTATAGACTTTACCATGAAATGCTTTCTTACGAGCCCTTCCCAATGATGCAGAGTAAAAAATAATGCAAAATATTAACAAAAGTGGAATAAAATACACAAGAATTAAGCTATGTACAGGGAGTAGCAGTACCAATACCACATCACTGTGATACTGCAAGGTATTTGAGGTAGATATGTACACAAAGACAGGGGGAAATTGACTAGGCATGTGTAACAAAACTGTCCTTGCAATTTGTGTCTAGTAGCCAATGGGTAGGTTAGGCTATGGCAGGATCAGTCACCGTGAAATCTAAGCTTGGGCGATATACAGTTTATACTATATACCGGGGTATTTCGAAATACTGACGGTCTGATTTTTTATATCGTAAAAACAAAAAACTTGCGGGGGCTGCATGGGTGCGTGCTAAGCCACTGCTTATAACTTTAAGTTAAGTTTAACTATAAGAAACTTCAAATCTATCAATTAAATTATATCCACCTCAGGGCTCCAGCTATGCATTTGGTTTGCTAACTTGCTAACTAAGTGGCTAGATTTCAAGATCAAGCTTAGTTCCATTCAGCCACAAGAGCATTAGTGAGGTCGGGCACTGATGTTGGCCGATTAGGCCTGGCTCGCAGTTGGCGTTCCAATTCATCCCAAAGGTGTTCAATTGGGTTGAGTTCAAGGCTCTGTGCAGGCCATTTCTGTATGGACCCCACTTTTTGCACGGGAACATTGTCATGCTGAAATATGAAAGGGCCTTCCCCAAACTATTGCAACACAAAGTTGGAAGCAGAGAATCGTCTAGAATGTCATTGTATGCTGTAGTGTTAAGATTTCCCTTCACTGGAACTAAGGGACCTAGCCCGAACCATGAAAAACAGCCCCAGAACATTATTCCTCCTCCACCAAACTTTGGCACAACAGTTGGCACTATGCATTCAGGCAGGCATCGTTCTCCTGGCATCTGCCAAACACAGATTCATCTGTCGGACTGGCAAATGATGAAGTGTGATTTATTGCTCCAAAGAATGCTTTTACACTGCTCCAGAGTCCAATGGCGACTAGCTTTACACGACTCCAACCGACTCTTGGCTTTGTGCATTGTGATCTTAGGCTTGTGTGCGGCTGCCCGGCCATGGAAACCCATTTCATGAAGCTCCCAGGAAACATTTATTGTGCTGATGTTGCTTCCAAAGGCAGTTTGGAACTCGGGAAGTGTGTTGAAACAGAGGACAGACGATTTTTACACGCTACGCTTTTAAGCACTCGGCGGTCCCATTCTATGAGCTTGTGTGGCCTACCACCATGGCTCAGCTGTTGTTGCTCCTTGACGTTTCCACGTCACAATAACAGCACTTACAGTTGACCGGCACAGCTCTAACAGGGCAGAAATTTGAAGGACTGACTTGTTGGAAAGGTGGCATCCTATGACGGTGCCACTTTGAAAGTCACTGAGCTCTTCAGTAAGGCCATTCTACTGTCAATGTTTGTCTATGGAGATTACATAGCATTGTGCTCGATTTTATACACCTATCAGCAAGGGGTGTAGCTGAAATTGCTGACTTGCAAGGGCTGTCCACATACTTTTGTATATATAGTGTAGTTTGTACTTAAAAATGTTTTATTAGCGCCCCTTGTGTGCATTTACAGTAATACCGTATACTCCGGTATGATACAGAAACAGTACCATCGCTAGTGGTATCACCAATGTGGTTCAGCAGTAGTTACAGTGTTAGCAAATTAGCAGTGATGTCACCGCTCTGTGGGATTCTCTCTCTGTGGAGTTGTGGTGGAGTTTGTGCATGCATGGGTGTGTGTTCGTGTGTGTATGAGTGATTGGGGGAGGGCATATGATGTAACACTCCCCAGGGTGTCTGAAGTCAACACAGGTAACACAGTCGTGTGTGTTCAGGGCTGTGAGTCAGGCAACACACACAGCCTGCAGTTGTGCCACTAAGCACAGCAGGGTCCTGCCTCCTTGGTTCATTTTTATTATTATTATTATCAGCATCTTTTATTTATTTTTACCCACTGTTCCAGGGGCATTTGTGTGTGTGTGTAAGAGTTCAGGGAGTTATTTTGCAGGACTGTGTGTCCTGGATAAACAGAGAGAGAGAGGGAGTAGGGCTGTCCACTTAGTTAAATAAGAGGCTTTTATTTTACATTTAAATAACATTACATCAAACAGATTTTTATAATAACCTAGACAAAACATTCCTCTTTTCATAGTAAAAGCCTAATTTATACGTACAAATATTGTGAGGATCGATGCTGGAGACTAGAAGTACGTGAGTGAACAGGGAGTGTCAGGGATTTCAACAACTAATGACACCTGCCTCTGATTGAGACCCATACTAGGCCGAAACATAGAAATACCCCAAAACATAGAAAAACAAACATAGACTGCCCACCCAACTCACGCCCTGACCATACTAAATAATGACAAAACAAAGGAAATAAAGGTCAGAACGTGACAGGGAGTGAACATTTAATGAAACAAGGACATGAAACAGAACAGGAACAGCATCTGGACAGGGAAAAAATAACGACATCAATGCTGACACAGGGAACAAACTGAGGAGCACACAGATATAGAGGGGGTAATGGAGTCCAGGTGAGTCCAATATTGCGCAGCTGTGCGTAATGATGGTGACAGGTGTGCGTAATGAAGGGCAGCTTGGCACCCACGAATGCCAGAGAGGACAAGCTGGCTGAGGTGTAGAAGCCCGACCAGCCGGCTGAGGCGTGGGAGCCCGGCGAGCGGTCTGAGGCGTGGGAGCCAGGCGAGCGGGCTGAGGCGAGGGAGCCCGGCGAGCGGGCTGAGGCGAGGGAGCCCGGCAGACCGGCTGGGGCGTGGTAGCCCGGCTGACCGGCTGGGGCGTGGGAGCCCGGCTGACCGGCTGGGGCGTGGGAACTGATGAACCGGTTGAGGTGTGGGAGCCTGATGGGCCGGCTGGAGCATGATGTGGGGTGGCCGTCTGCCGAGCCAACCAGGGCAAAAAGACCTCTCGAGCCAGCTAGGGCGTGGAATCCCAACGAGATAGCTGAGGCAGCCCTGGTTCCATCGGCGACGGCACCCGGACGCTACCTCACCAACCGAAACAAAAACCCCAAACTCCTTGATGCTTCCTTTACTCGTGTCAGCATTCTGTGAGGATCGACCCTGGAGACGAGAAGCAGGTTCAGGGAATGAACATTTAATGAAACATGGACATGAAACAGAACAGGACCAGCGTCAGGACAGGGGGAAAATAATGACATCAATGCTGACACAGGGAACAAACTGGGGAGCAGACATATATGGAGGGGGTAATCAACAAAGTAATGGAATCCAGGTGAGTCCAATATTGCGCAGCTGTGCGTAATGATGGTGACAGGTGTGCTTAATGAAAGGTAGCCTGGCGCCCTCGAGCGCCTGAGATGGGGAGTGGGAGCAGGCAGTATGCTAGTTTTGGGGATAAATTATGTGATTGTGTCTTTCCTTTTAAGAATGAATGTGCACATGTTTAAATGTGTGTGAGACAGAGAGAGAAAGCGACAGAGAGAGCGACTGAGTAAGTGTGTGTGCGTGCAGCCCTGAGTTGGTAAAGATTACTGTAGAGTGCTGAGTGGATGCTGTTTGTAAGGCCACAGGGTTTGAGTCCTGGAGGTGAGCAGTGAGCCTGACACTGCACTTATCACCACAGAACTACACTCTCATTTACACACTACTGTCTACTCGGTAGGAAAGACACTACAATATATACTGAACAAAAATATAAACGCAACATGAAACAATTTCAAAGATTTTACTGAGTTACAGTTCATATAAGGAAATCAGTCAATTGAAATTGTAAGGGTTTTCTTCTGGTGAAAGAGAGGCGGACCAAAATGCAGCGTGGTGGTTATTCATGTTTTTAATAAAGACGACTATACATGAACAGACTATCTAAAACAAGAAAAGTGAAAACCTAAACAGTCCTATCTGGTGCAAACACAGAGACAGGCACAATCACCCACAAAACCCAACAAAAAACAGGCTACCTAAATATGGCTCCCAATCAGAGACAATGACTAACACCTGCCTCTGATTGAGAACCATATCAGGCCAAACATAGAAATAGACAAACCAGACACACAACATAGAATGCCCACCCAGCTCACGTCCTGACCAACACTAAAACAAGGAAAACACATACGAACGATGGACAGAACGTGACAGAAATAAATTCAGTCGGCCTTAATCTATGGCAGTGGTGGAAAAGTACCCAATTGTCATACTTGAGTAAAAGTAAAGATACCTTCATAGAAAATGACTCAAGTAAAAGTGAAAGTCACCAAGTAAAATACTAATTGAGTAAAAGTCTAAAAGTATTTGGTTTTAAATATACTTAAGTATCAAAAGTAAAAGTGTAAATAATTTCAAATTCCTTATATTATTAATCAAACCAGATGGCACCATTTTTTTGTTTTTTATTTTATTAATGGATAGCCAGGGGCACCCACCAACACTCAGACATCATTTACAAATAAAGAATTTCTGTTTCGTGAGTCCGCCAGTAGGGATGACCAGTGATGTTCTCTTGATAAGCTTGTGAATTGGACCCTTTTCCTTTTCTGCTAAGCATTCAGAATGTAACGAGTACTTTAGGGTGTCAGGGAAAATGTATAGAGTAAAAAGTACATTATTTTCTTTAGGAATGTAGTGAAGTAAAAATAAATGTTGTCAAGTACTTTACACCACTGATCTATGGATTTCACATGACTGGGCAGGAATTGTGTACACATCATTGTGACATGAGCCATGCATTATCATGCTAAAACATGAGGTGATGGCGGCAGATGAATGGCATGACAATGGGCCTCAGGATCTCGTCACGTTATCTCTGTGCCTTCAAATTGCCAACATAGAGCGTTGAAGCTCAAGGCTCAACTTCTCTGCTGTTTTGGTGCCCGTGCACATGAGCAGATACTCTGTGTGTGACTGTGTGAGTGCGAAGTGGTGAATCTCGCTCATCTCAATATCTCCGGTGCTGCTCATGGCAATGTAATTTCACTAAGCCTAACATTAAGATCCATTTTTTATGAGAGGATTGATCATTTAGAGGCATATTGAATAGGGATTAGAGTGTAATTGAGAAGTGGGCCTGTGTTACTGTGTACACTATAGTTTATTTGCTTTGAACTCACATCCCTGTCAGAACAGGGTGTACAGTAAAGTATGAAGGGCTTGAAGTGTGTTCATATTTCTTTCTCTCTCTTTCATCCTTCGCTCTCTCTTTTTCTGTCAGCCTTTCACTCTCTCTGCTCCCTCCCTCCCTGCTGTGGAAGCGGAGTTTATTGGGAAATTAATGTCTGGTGCTCACTCACCCCTCTAACACCATGAGAAAACGATGGGAGAACAGTTTTCAGGAGCTCTGCCGCTTAACACTGCTCTCTATATCCTCCTGCCTCTATGTTTTTATCCCTATTCTTCTTCCATCCTTCATCTTCTCACCCCATAGCCTCAAATCACCCTACCTCACTCTCTTCCTCCCCTCTTTCTATCTCCAGCCCTCTCTTAATGTCGCAGAAGTGATTGGGCTCTCACATACTATGTGTGGCTTGGTCTGTTGGTCTCAGGCACATAGAGGCACCAGTTACAATGGCAGAACACCAGCCAGGCTAAGTTTAATTTTTTAAAAATCTTTATTTAACTAGGCAAGTCAGTTAAGAACAAGTTCTTATTTTCAATGGCGGCCTAGGAACAGTGGGTTAACTGCCTTGTTCAGGGGCAGAATGACACATTTTTACCTTGTCAGCTCGGGGATTCAATCTTGCAACCTTTCGGTTACTAGTCCAACTGTAATGGCTGTTTAAAGAAGAGGAGAACCAAGGTGTAGCGTGGTACATGTTCATGATTTTTTATTGGAACACTGAAATAACAAAAACGACGACGACGACGACGACGACGACGACGACGACGACGACGACGACGAGAACGAACGAAACCGAAACAGTTCTGTCTGGTGCAGACACAAAACAAGTACCCACAAAACACAGGTAGGAAAACGCTACCTAAGTATGCTTCTCAATCAGAGACAACGATAGACAGCTGCCTCTGATTGAGAACCACATCCAGCCAAGCACACAGGAATAGAAAACATAGAACACAAAACATAGAATGCCCACCCCAACTCACGCACTGGCCAAACCAAAATAGAGACATAAAATGGATCTCTGAGGTCAGGGCGTGACACCAACGCTCTAATCACTAGGCTACTTGTGTCGGTGACAATCCGGTTCCCTATGTCTGTGTGCAATGTGTGTTCCCTGTGTTGTGCTCTATCAAATTGAATTCAATTGTATTGGCATGACTTTTGTCCAATATTGCCATAGTGGTAAATAACATGGTTAATCACAACAAGCAATTAATGAATGCTTCATCACATTTTTCAAAAGCCTGAAGGTAACATGCTTCCTGTCTGTATGGTTTCCATGGGCTTTAGCCATGTCTGTGTGTCTGTGCTCTCTCTGGTCTCCATCTGTCTTGCCTGCTACTCCTCAGCTCTTCTACTTAGATTTTTCATCGAAGGTCAGCAATGTCCTCTCTCTTCAAAAGAAACCAACTGTACATGTACATTCAGCATGGCATTATGTGCCATAGTCTCTGGCATGGGTAAATCTTCATTATAAAACAGAGCTTTGTCGACAAGAGCCAGCAGCTTAACAAATGATGGCCGTCAACACTATGGCTGTGCTGTGTTCAATAATTGAGAAGGCCAGCCTTCTGGCAATCAGTAAAAATTTCCGAATGGTAAGAGTTTTTTTATGCATTGTAGTTGCTTTATGGACATCAGTTGGGCCTGTGCAAGTCAGACCAGCTCCACACACACCTCCCTGGGACTGCCCCTGGGGGGCTTTAACCTTTATCCCAGTTAGAAAAGTGCTACCGGAGTCAGGGATGTGTTTGCGTGTGTGTGTCATTTTGTGTGTAACTGCACAGCGCATACCTCCTGACAGCGTCCCCTTGAATCTGCCCTCTACCCTAACATACATGCACATATGCACGCACGTAGGTGCACACACACACACACACACACACACACACACACACACACACACACACACACACATACACACATACACACTCTCCCTAGGGGCAACTAATCCAGTGCTAGGGTGCTCATCTGAGAGGACATGGGCTGTGACCTGGACTTCCTTGAATAAGCACCTTCCAAATAATTGCATTGTTTGGTCTATTACCCGTTAGAAATGCATTCATAAGCTATGTGATATTTGGCCAAGAAAATAGCAACCCACACACGGCTCCTGCTTGTGACACTTGTTTTATAAGCCCAGAATCACTTTGCGTACCCTGCAAAGCATTCCATTCATCATCACATTTGCAGACTTACAGTATGTAAGAGCCCACTATTCGTAATGTGATAAGTAGATTGGATAGTCATAATCTAGGCTAATAATATAACTCAATAACTTTTTGCAAAAAATACCGTTCAATGCATGGCTGAGCACATACAGTGCCTTGCGAAAGTATTCGCCCCCCTTGAACTTTGCGACCTTTTGCCACATTTCAGGCTTCAAACATAAAGATATAAAACTGTATTTTTTTGTGAAGAATCAACAACAAGTGGGACACAATCATGAAGTGGAACGACATTCATTGGATATTTCAAACTTTTTGAACAAATCAAAAACTGAAAAATTGGGCGTGCAAAATTATTCAGCCCCTTTACTTTCAGTGCAGTAAACTCTCTCCAGAAGTTCAGTGAGGATCTCTGAATGATCCAATGTTGACCTAAATGACTAATGATGATAAATACAATCCACCTGTGTGTAATCAAGTCTCCGTATAAATGCACCTGCACTGTGATAGTCTGAGGTCCGTTAAAAGTGCAGAGAGCATCATGAAGAACAAGGAACACACCAGGCAGGTCCGAGATACTGTTGTGAAGAAATTTAAAGCCGGATTTGGATACAAAAGATTTCCCAAGCTTTAAACATCCCAAGGAGCACTGTGCAAGTGATAATATTGAAATGGAAGGAGTATCAGACCACTGCAAATCTACCAAGACCTGGCCGTCCCTCTAAACTTTCAGCTCATACAAGGAGAAGACTGAACAGCGATGCAGCCAAGAGGCCCATGATCACTCTGGATGAACTGCAGAGATCTACAGCTGAGGTGGGACACTCTGTCCATAGGAAAACATTCAGTTGTATATTGCACAAATCTGGCCTTTATGGAAGAGTGGCAAGAAGTAAGCCATTTCTTAAAGATATCCATAAAAAGTGTTGTTTAAAGTTTGCCACAAGCCACCTGGGAGACACACCAAACATGTGGAAGAAGGTGCTCTGGTCAGATGAAACCAAAATTGAACTTTTTGGCAACAATTTCTTCAGCAGGGACAGGGAAGATGGTTAAAATTGATGGGAAGATGGATGGAGCCAAATACAGGACCATTCTGGAAGAAAACCTGATGGAGTCTGCAAAATACCTGAGACTGGGACGGAGATTTGTCTTCCAACAAGACAATGATCCAAAACATAAAGCAAAATCTACAATGGAATGGTTCAAAAATAAACATATCCAGGTGTTAGAATGGCCAAGTCAAAGTCCAGACCTGAGAATCTGTGGAAAGAACTGAAAACTGCTGTTCACAAATGCTCTCCATCCAACCTCACTGAGCTTGAGCTGTTTTGCAAGGAGGAATGGGATAAGATTTCAGTCTCTCGATGTGCAAAACTGATAGAGACATACCCCAAGCGACTTCATGATTGTGTCCCACTTGTTGTTGATTCTTCACAAAAATATACAGTTTTATATCTTTATGTTTGAAGCCTGAAATGTGGCAAAAGGTCGCAAAGTTCAAGGGGGGCGAATACTTTCACAAGGCACTATATAGCTTAGGCTATAGGCTATATCAGATAGCCTACCTTTCTTCTTTCTCTGCACAAAAAATATTTTGACACATTTTATGCAATTCTACTACACTTTATATGGCTAGAGGTCGACCGATTATGATTTTTCAACACCGATACCGATATTTTTTCAATTTGGTTTAAATAATGCATAAACACAGTGTTGGAGAAGAAAGTGTAATATGTGCCGTGTAAAAAAGCTAACAATTTAAGTTCCTTGCTCAGAACATGAGAACATATGAAAGCTGGTGGTTCCTTTTAACATGAGTCTTCAATATTTCCAGTTAAGAAGTTTTAGGTTGTAGTTATTATAGAAATTCTAGGACTATTTCTCTCTATACCATTTGTATTTCATATACCTTTGACTATTTGATGCTCTTATAGGCACTATAGCTTTGCCAGCCTAATCTCGCGGGACTTGATAGGCTTGAAGTCATAAACAGCGCAATGCTTGAAGCACAGCGAAGAGCTGCTGGCAAACACAGGAAAGTGCTGTTTGAATGAATGCTTACGAGCCTACTGCTGCCTCCCACCGCTCAGTCAGACTGCTCTATCAAATATCAAATCATAGACTTAATTATAATATAATAAACACACAGAAATATAAAATCCAGAAACGTTCATTTCGAAAACAAAACGTTTATTCTTTCAGTGAAATACGGAACTGTTCTATATTTTATCGAAAGCTTGGCATCCCTAAGTCTAAATATTGCTGTTACATTGCACAACCTTCAATGTTATGTCATAATTATGTAAAATTCTGGCAAATTAATTACGGTCTTTGTTAGTAAGAAATGGTCTTCACTCAGTTCGCAACGAGCCAGGCGACCCAAACTGCTGCATATGCCCTGACTCTGCATGCACAGAACGCAAGAGAAGTGACACAATTTCCCTCGTTAAAATAAATTCATGTTAGCCAGTTATGCATTAGGGGGCGCTATTCAAATTTTTGGATGAAAAACGTTCCCGTTTTAAACAAGATATTTTGTCACGAAAAGATGCTCGACGATGCATATAATTTACAGCTTTGGAAAGAAAACACTCTGACGTTTCCAAAACTGCAAAGATATTATCTGTGAGTGCCACAGAACTGATGCTACAGGCGAAACCAAGATGAAATTTCAAATCATCGAATAGATATGTGAAAAACACCTTGAGGATTGATTCTAAACAACGTTTGCCATGTTTCTGTCGATATTATGGAGTTAATTTTGAAAAACGTTCGGCATTATAATGACTGAATTTTCGGTTTTTTTTCTTAGCCAAACGTGATGAACAAAACGGAGCGATTTCTCCTACACAAATAATATTTTTGGAAAAACTGAACATTTGCTATCTAACTGAGAGTCTCCTCATTGAAAACATCCGAAGTTCTTCAAAGGTAAATTATTTTATTTGAATGCTTTTCTTGTTTTTGTGAAAATGTTTGCCTGCTGAAGGCTTAATGCTATGCTAGCTATCAATACTCTTACACAAATGCTTGTTTAACTATGGTTGAAAAGCATATTTTGAACATCTGAGATGACAGTGTTGTTAACAAAAGGCTAAGCTTGAGAGCCAATATATTTATTTCATTTCATCTGCGATTTTCATGAATAGTTAACGTTGCATTATGCTAATGAACTTGAGGCTATAATTACGATCCCGGATACGGATTGCTCGTAGCAAGAGGTTAACCAGGCAAAATGAACTAAATATGCAGGTTTAAAAATATATACTTGTGTATTGATTTTAAGAGGCAGTGATGTTTATGGTTAGCACCGACAGTGCTTTTTTCATGAATGCGCTTGTTAAATCATTAGCAGTTTGGCGAAGTAGGCAGTGATTCAATGATAAATGAACATGCACCGCATTGATTATATGCAACGCAGGACAAGCTCGATAAACTAGTAATATCATCAACCATGTGTAGTTAACTAGTGGTTATGTTAAGACTGATTATTTTTTATAAGGTAAGTTTAATGCTATCTAGCAACTTACATTGGCTCCTTACTGCACTCGCGTAACAAGTGGTCAGGCTGCCACGCAGTCTCCTTGTAGAGTGCAATTTAATCTGTCATAATCGGTGTCCAAAATGGGCAATTATTCATTGTTATGAAAACTTCAAATAGGCCCTAATTAATCGGCCATGCTACAGGCATTAGTAGAATATTTTTTTATACAACAAATTACAGGTAGTCCCCTTTGTTGACACTGACAAACATGTCAAGGAAAACAACGTTGTCCACATAATAGGCCTACAAGAAGGGGAGACACAAATATAATACGAGGTTCATCTAAACTGGAGGAGGTAATTATTGTCCAAAAACAAACTTTTGGTGGCACTTACCCAACAATGATAGTGAATATGCACAGTACGCATTCACCTGGTATATAGCCGATGCTCTCCGCTGGTGTCAGTAAGATAGACTATACTGTTGTTCTCTCACTTAATTTTATAACTAAAAGACAAATTGGAGTCCTTTCATTGCCTTCTCTTTGCCGCAATTGCCATTTGCTTTCCAAACTATGTTTTCTTGCGATTGTATTTGGAAATATTGCGATAAGCCTGGCAGGGCCTTTACTTTTCACTAACAGTCGCAACTCAACAATAATCTTCCCATATTGTGCACGCTGCCTTGCCTTGCAACTGTTGGCAATGCGATTTAAAACAATACACTTTATTATTTTTAAAGAAGTGAATGTTCCTCTGTAGCCAAATCATGCTTTGGTAGGCTAGTTTGAATGATTGTATTTATTTATGTATAGACAGGAGTAGGATAATTAGGCTACACCATTTTTGCTATTTCAATACATTTACTTTAGGGAAAGCTTAGCTATGCATGGGATTATAGGCATGTGTGTCTTCTCTAAATAAGCAAATGAAATACGGCCTTGGCTACAATACAGCACAGTAAAGCAGAACATTGATACGTTTGATTTTCATGTATTTATTATGCAGTTAATTTTTTTAATTAATTAATTAAGCAGTTTATTATTTTTATTAATCAATCAAGGCAGGGCCCTCCAGTTACCCACATGGGCCCCCTACCTCCTCTCCTGCCCCCATCTGATGATTTGCAGAACGGCAACAGGCAGAGAGCAGGCTCCTGAGTACTCCTGTTGTTGACGGTTTCAGTAAAAAAACAAAAAACAACAACATACAATTCTACATATATACTGGATAGATAAGATATAATGTATATATTTAAAAATATATATATTACATTTTTTTGCTGCCTCTTGGGCACCCCACGGGCCTGGCCCCAGGGTAAGCCCCTGCATTAATCTGACACTGTTACAGTTACATATTAAGATATTGATTTTGGACTATATTATATAGATATTTGACTCCAAGTATTGATTTGCAAAAGACAACAAGAAAAAATGTTTTTATTTATGTTTTTATTTATTGCTACTGTACTGAAGGCAGTGATAGCTAAGGCTAGTCGGCAGTAACTGCGCCAAAAGTTAATTATTTTTCATCCCATAGCTTGATCTCCATCTTGTTTTTAAATGGTGAGCCAACATGTTTTCAACACTTTTATTTCCCTGGCTGATCAAAATGAGTTTTCTCATGCTCTCTCTTGTCTCTCTGTAGCAGACAAGCTATAAAGTGAGCAATATGTTTGGAACATCAAATCGCAATAAAATCACAGTATCGAATCATATAGAATTATGAAAATCGTGGGAATCGCAATACGTATCTTATCGGCACCTAAGTATGTAAGGTCCCTGGCAATTCCCAGCCCTAGTTCCAAACACAACATCATAATAAGTGTCTCTTCTTCTTTGTCCCCTTCTATTTGCATCATGGCTCTTGCTTGTCATCCACAGTTAGTATAGCACCATAACATTCCTATTTATTCACTAGGTATAGTGTCTGCCACGGGAGGTTGCTGAGAGGATAACCACTCATAATAATGGAATGGAGCAAATGGTATGGCATCAAACACCTGGAAACCATCTGTTTGATGTATTTGATACCACTACGCTGATTCCTCTCAAGTCATTACCACAAGCCCGTTCTCTAGAAGTAAGGGGCCACCAACCTCCTGTGGAGTGTGGGTATAGTTTTGTTGGTGCTTGATAGCCAGTATGTCCTTTCCCTATAGGTGTACACCTCGGACTAATGACACAATATAACACTATTGATCTCAAAGGAAACAATGCAATACTGGGTTTATCTGGGGTACATGATGCACTGCATATGATTTCCATTTTATTTTTTACGACCCACAGGTGTAATAAGGACACAATTGTATTGTTCGGCCAATGTAACAACAACATATCAATATATCGGTACAAATCAATGTTCTGCTACAGCCATACAGCCCTAGAGTAGCACTATAGATGAGAGCACTTACTTAATATTCTGTGGGCCTTAGTGGAGGGATCGCAATCTGTCAGCCAGTCAGTCAGTGAGGCGTGGTGTCAGTTACTGTGTAAATAGGGGATCATTCTCCATGTTGTGTGCCCAGGGTAAGAGGCATTAGCATTGGAGATGTGACTCCCAACATGCCCTGCTGAATGTTCAGGCTGCTTCATGATCCGTAGGTTTCCCCTCCTGTATCCTGCTCTTGTACCTCTGGGCCTGATGTGACATCACCGCACTGCTCTGGTCTGTCCTGTTCTTTTCTTTTCTGTTTAGGACATTTATATTGCATTATTAACTAATTGAATTTAGAGGGCTTTTGAATTGCTCTATGGGTTTCATTGAGTGTTGGGGGGAGGGGGTGGTGGTGTAAAAGGGTACACATCGGTTGCTTTAGCATCAAGCTGTTTCTCTGCCTCTTTTGCTCTCTTGCTCCCTCTCTCTTTCACTCTCTCTCTCCTTCCCTTCCTTCCATCTCCCTCACTCTGAGAAAATGAGTCATTCTCTTATGTGCCCAGCTGTTGGTAAGAGGAAGCCCAGTTCTCTGAATAATCCGTCTGGTACACTGAGCAGTAGGGCCATGTTTCCGACTTTGCTTGTTAACACCCTGACCAGTGTCTCAAAATACCTTGGGATTTTAATAAAGGTGGTCCAATGCATACAATGCTATTAGCAGTTGTCCAATAAGGATGAACATGTCTGATATCACGGTAGGGAGTCATCAGTCTGACAGGCCTGTTATGGCTCATTTAAAAAGGCCAATGTTGTTATTACCAGAGCTGCATTCTTATTCCATATGGAAGTGGGACTAGGGAGAGTGAAAAAGCATTGGCTGAATCCCCCATAAAGCATTGTCAGGATAGCCCTTGTTTTTTTGTGGTGAAATTCTGAAGAAATTTACTTTCATACACCTGAGTCTCTTTTCAGAACCAAGTCTCTATTCATTCCCAGGTGTGTAAGAGAGGTAAAACAGTAGATTAGAGGAATGAGAGTCCAGCAACCTCACAATAAGATATGCTTGAATATTTTCAGTCACATACAGTCCTTGGTCCAGGCATTCTGCAGTGCCATTTGTGTGTGTTCCCGTGTTACAACCCCTTCACTGCTGCTGCCCATGGATCTGTCCTGTGGGGAGTGCCAGTGGAGGGGCAGGAGGGGACAGGGAGGGCATGAGGATTTTGCCAGATTTGAATAGTGTAGCGTAAAATACATCCCAGATGGTATTACTCTAATTCTATGTTTAACTGCCCTCTTAAAGGGTAATTCCACTGCTTTTTAACCTCATAATCATTATCTCCAGCACCATGCAAATGTTTACATATGTGAAAACTGCACATTTCTATGTTCTGTAGTTAAAAAGATAAGAATAAACTTTTTGATAAGTGCTACTTGATGACGTCATCAAAATGCATTTTTTACATTTATAATTTTCATAAAAATTCACACCCGAGTCAATACTTTGTAGAAGCACCTTTAGTAGTGATTACAGCTGTGAATCTTTCTGGTTAAGTATTTAAGAGATTTCCACATCTGAATTGTACAACATTTTCCATTATTCTTTTCAAAATTTGAGGCAACCATTTTCAGGTCTTGCCAGAGATTTTCAAGTAGATTTAAGTAAAAACTGTAACTCGGCCATTCACTGTCGCCTTGGTAAGCAACTCTAGTGTAGATTTGTCCTTGTGTTTTAGGTTTTTGCCCTGCTGAAAGGTGAATTCATCTCCCAGTGTCTGGTGGAGAGCAGCCTGAACCAGGCTTTCCTCTTAAGATTTTTCCTGTGCATAGCTCTATTCAAGTAATTTGTTATCCTGAAAAAGTCCTTTATCCCCAGTCCTTAATGGTTACAAGCATACCCATAACATGATGCAGCCACCACTATGCTTGAGAATATGGATTGTGGTACTTAGTAATGTGTTGTATTGGATTTGCCCCAAACATAACACTTTGTATTCGGGACAAAAAGTAAATTGCTTTGCCACATTTTTTGCAGTATTACTTTAGTGTCTTGTTGCAAACAGGATGCATGTTTTGGAATATTTATTTTCTATACAGGCGTCCTTCTTTTCACTCTGTCAATTGATGTTAGTATTGTGGGGTAACTACAATATTGTTGATCCATCCTCAGTTTTCTCCTACCACAACCATTAAACTAATGGTGAAATCACAGAGCGGTTTCCTTTCTCTCCGGCAACTGTGCAGTGGTTTTATGAATTTTGGATCTGTCATCCCAGACTCTGTTTTTTCTCAGGGATGATGGGACGCACTTAATTCCGAGCCCTGGATGGAATTATTTCTAAAGACATAAAAATTATTTGGTTGTAATTGTAATGCTGCAAATGTTATAGGCTATGAGGGACCTTATAGGGGCAGTTTTGTATTTTGAGATATGCAAAGAAAGGCAATAGTGTAGAATACATTTCTGTCAGATTCTCCAAGGTAAAAAATCTAGTAATGCTTTGTATTTTGTAAAGGGGTCCCTTGCATCATATAATGATGCAAAAATTGTGTTACAGACCATTTTTTAATTTGGGAAAAATGACTTCTCCCCGAAAAATCTCATAGTGTTTGAAAATCGCTGTTTTTTAAAATGTTTTTACTTTAGATGACATCATCAAATTGCACTTTAAAAAAACCAAATGTGTTCTTTTCACATATGTGGACACTGGTATGGTGCTGCACATGTGCTAACGTGGATTGGATTGAATCCCAGGTAGGCTATGTGTTGTAGCTCTCAACAGACATTATTAATCTTATAGATCTATCAGTCTGTCAGAGACAGTGCATGACTATCTGTCAAATACTCATCTCTGCTATGGTAGTTGTCTGCTGCAGAGACCATTATATTATTGTTCAATGTTAAAGTGTGTGTGTGTGTGTGTGTGTGTGTGTGTGTGTGTGTGTGTGTGTGTGTGTGTGTGTGTGTGTGTGTGTGTGTGTGTGTGTGTGTGTGTGTGTGTGTGTGTGTGTGAATTAATTAATCACAGCTTTAATTTATTCTGTCAGCCCTCAAATAGCATAATTAATTACGTTTATTTTTTATTTTGAATATGTATTTTTAGATAGTGATTGTATGGATGGGAAAGGGATGACTGACTTTATGTGGAGAAGTGTGTATCTGTGTGTGTGTTTTGTTAAAACCAAAACACTGACATATTTGATATTTTGCTGTTTATTTGTAGGGGTTAGAGGTCTTCACGGATGCACCTGTACCGAGACCCGATCCGGGACAGGAGTGGGTCCGGATCTAGAATTCTAAAGAATATCATGGGTCTGGGTCGGATATGATATGATTGTCACAGGTCTCGGGTATGTGTAATTTTAACTGACTCGTCTGGGAGGACCTGTACAAATCCAAACGCAACTGCTGCAGTAGAGAGAGAGGGACATTTGATAATTTATGCTGCTGCTCTTGCTTTTCACGTGATGGCGCGTGTAGCTTGTTGTTGTTGGTGGCCAATCACAAGTCATCAAAGCGGAAATAGGCTACAGTCATAGAGCCTCGGTCCATGTGTGGCAAAAGTTAGGAGATATCTAATCAATGGAAGATGGAAATACAATTATTTTATTAAAAGTTAAAGGAGAAGGATAGGCTACAACAACCAGGAGCCAACAGGTATGCTGCTACTTAATATTCTGAATGGAGTTTCCCGCTGGGCACAATATCAGGAATCAAGGTGTGACCCAGATGCAGACATGTCAAATTAACACTGGTTTAATAATCCAATAGGGGCAGGCAATAGACAGGTCAAGGCAGGCAGGGGTCAGTAAAACAGGGGTGTGGCAACGGTACTGGATGGCAGGCAGTACCGTTGCCAGAGTGGTCAGGAAGGCTCAGAGTCAGGAGGGTCAAAACCAGGAGGGCGAGAAAAAGAGAGACTGGGAAAAGCAGGAGCTGAGAACAAAAACGCTTGTTGACTCAACAAACAAGACGAACTGTCAAGACACACAGAGAACACAGGTATAAATACACAGGGGATAATGGGGAAGATGGGCGACACCTGGAGGGGGTGTAGACAATCACAAGGACAGGTGAAACAGATCAGGGTGTGAAAACACTGGTTGAATTAACATTGTTTCCACCAACATGGTATAGATGTTGAATAGACGTCTGTGCCCAGTGAGTAGTAACTATGTAAGACGAGAAAGCGCATGCAGCCTCAATAAGCCTAGCTAGCTAGATAGCTTAACTAGCTTCTCCCGGTTTGATGCTGTCAAGACAGGTACTACATAATCATATCGGATGATAAATAACCTAGATATGGCAGCTATCAGTCTACTATAGCGCATCTCGGCCTGGTTTGTTGCTCTCGTCTCTCCATCCCTCCTCCCCATGTCACTCACTCACACTTACAGTAGCCTACACACACAGCACGGCCCTCGCTATTCTGTCACCTCTTTCTACCTCCTCTCCCTCACACTTTTTAATCTCTGGTTAATAAAGTCACTTAAAAATGGACTTTTCTGTGGCTTCCCTCACTTGTACCGTATCAGACAGGGTCTGGATCCAACAAGGTCTATACTGAATGGGTCTAGTTGTCCTCGGGTCCATTCAGAATGGGTCTTTATATTTTAAAAACAAATGTATGCATAACGGGTCTGGGTGGGAAAGCCCCAGGTTAATTTCGGAAATGTGAAGGCCTCTAGTAGGGGTCAGAAGTGACGTGAGCAGCAACAGATTCTGCTCCATTTGTTTGAGCGAGAAATGTTATGTGTGTATGTGACAGTGTGTGTGTGCGTGGGTGGTGTGTGTCTGTCACAGAGAATATGATTATGTACGCATGTGTCTGTGTGTACGTGCTTTACAGTGCCGTTAGTGAAAGCACTGCTGTTTGGGTCTCAGCTGGCCTAACTCTCATTGTTTGTTCATAGGTTGAAAGTGTTTGCTCTGAACAGAAGGAAACTCTTTTGTTTTTGATGAGAGGGGGCACATCACTCTGATGGCTCTTTCACTGTGGCCATTCTAGACTTTGCGTACTTGGACCATATTACATTGAAGGAAGTAGTAAAAGCATCAGGTTATTGAGCTTTACGTACAATACCGTTCAAAAGTTTGGGGTCACTTAGAAATGTCCTTGTTTTTGAAAGAAAAGCACATTTTATGTCCATTAAAATAACATCAAATTGATCAGAAATACAGTTTAGACCTTGTTAATGTTGTAAATGACTATTGTAGCTGGAAACGGCTGATTTTTAATGGAATATCTACATAGCTGTACAGAGGCTCATTATCAGCAACCATCACTCCTGTGTTCCAGTGGCACGTTGTTTCACCTTCATTAAGGCCAGCATCCCTGAGTCGCCTCTTCACTGTTGACTTTGAGACTGGTGTTTTGCGGGTACTATTTAATGAAGCTGCCAGTTGAGGTCTTGTGAAGGGTCTGTTTCTCAAACTAGACACTCGAATGTAATTGTCCTCTTGCCCACTCCTCTTTCTATTCTGGTTAGAGACAGTTTGCACTGTTCTGAAAAGGGAGTAGTACACAGCGCTGTATGAGATATTCAGTTTTTTGGCAATTTCTCGCATGGAATAGCCTTAATTTCTGAGAACAAGAATAGACTGGCGAGTTTCAGAAGAAAGTCTTTGTTTCTGGCCATTTTGAGGCTGTAATCGAACCCACAAATGCTGATGCTCCAGATACTCAACTAGTCTAAAGAAGGCCAGTTTTATTGCTTATTTAATCAGATCAGCAGTTTTCAGCTGTGCTAACATAATTGCAAAAGGGTTTTCTAATTATCAATTAGCCTTTTAAAATGATAAACTTGGATTAGCTAACACCTCTGTACGACTGTAGATATGTAGATATTCCATAAAAAACTGCAGTTTCCAGCTACTGCAATGTACTGTGTTCGCTCACTGTGAATTAATGAGTGGGATGCACATAAAGGGAATGATGAAGACTGAGCAGTTGTATTTGAAGTACTCTTTGTGGTCTCTGCCACTGTTATGCCAAGCTGAATATCATTCTGTCTTTCAGGAGCTGGCTGTGTGCACATGAACACACACACACACTGCTCTAGATTCTTCTGCTATTGTTATCAGCGATATTCTTTGTTCAGGCTCTTCTTTTGAGAACTTGTTCACCCAGACAAAAAAAACACGGCTGAAGAATCCTGGCGAAGCAAAGAACACAAAGACAGGACCTTGACTCGCTGTTTTCACTGAGAGAGAGAACATCCACACACCCAATGGAAATTTGCACGAACCTCACCCATTTGAATCCCAATCCTGGTAAATGTTTCCATTTTGCGCAAGTACTATGAACAAGAGCCTCGCTCCCAATCTGGATGTTGGTGTCCCTATAAGAAGTATGAATTCATCCCGTGATAATAGTGTTGGTTGGCAATAGAGGTCGACCGATTCAGATTTTTCAACGCCGACACCGATACCGATTATTGGAGGACCAAAAAACGCTGATACCGATTAATCAGCCCTTTTTTAAAAAACATTTATTTGTAATAATGACAGTTACAACAATACTGAATGAACACTTATTTTAACTTAATATAATACATCAATAAAAATGCAAATAAAAAAATAAAAAAAGTTTTGGAGAAGTGAAAGTGCACATGTAAAAGTGCATGTGCCATGTAAAAAAGCTAAGATAATTTTCACCATAAAATTAGACCTTTATAATAAAGCATTACATGCGTAATCACATTTGCTGCCACTTCCTAGAAAAAAAATAATGGCAATTGATTGCATTTTGTAACATTTACGCTTATAGCCTACTGCTGTGTGTGCATTGTTGCGCTTATAATGTAAAGAAATAGCCTAATAGTTTATCAACATTTTAAGCTAAACATTCTGATCTGTTGCATCAGCATCATTGCTTTTAAAAGTGTTTGATGCGAGTGGTTGTATTAATTTGGGATCTATTATCACGAGTACCAACGAAGGTGGCTCCCCTTCTTGTTCGGTGGGCGCTCGGCGGTCGTCGTCGCCGGTCTACTAGCTGCCACCGATCACTTTTTTCTTTTTCGTTTGTTTTTGTCTAATTGTTTTCACCTGTTCCTTGTTGGGGTTTTGGGATGCGTGTTATTTAAGTTCGATTAGCCAGCTGGTGTTTGTGCGGGCTTGTTGTTATTGTTACGTTAGTGGTGTGTTGTTGTTTTTTGGGTTTTCGCTGTCCGGGTTTTTGTAACATTAGTTTTGGGTTTGTTTGCACCTGTGTTTAGGGCTTCACCCAAGTTTAGACCTGTTACTTTGAAAGAGGACATTAAAGCGTTTTTTCCCATTCACTTTCTGCTCTCTGTGTCTGACTCCACACTCCATCTGTCACGCATAGGTGGAATAGGTGGCAGGGAAGTAAGGCGCAGGAGAATCAAATGGAGTGTAAATATAGAGTCTTTTAATAAAGTTCCAAGAGTATGCTCCATAACAATAAATGAACAAACAAACATAACATGGGTATGAGGACCCGACGCACACCTATACAAACACTCACACTATACTGACAACAAATCAATCTCTGACAAAGACATGAGGGGAAACAGAGGGTTAAATACACAACAGGTAATAAATGGGATAGAAAACAGGTGTGTGGGAAGACAAGACAAAACCAATGGAAAATGAAAAAAGGATCAATGATGGCTAGAAGACCGGTGACGTCGAACGCCGAGCACCGCCCGAACAAGGAGAGGCAACGACTTCGTCAGAAGTCGTGACACTATCGCACCCCAGAACTGTCCCAGAGTAATTTTGGAACATGTATTTAAAATCAAATCCAATTTTATTTGTCACATGCGCCAAATACAACATGTGTAGTAGACCTTACCCGGAAATGCTTACTTACAAGCCCTTAATAACCAACAATACAGTTTTAAGAAAATATAGTTAAGAAAATATTCATTAAGTAAAAAATTAAATACATTAAAAAAAGTAACACAATAAAATAACAATAATGAGGCTACATGCAGTGGGTACTTGCCAGGTGGTAGCAGAGAGAACAGTCTATGACTTGGGTGACTGGAGACTTTGACAATTTTTTGGGCCTTCCTCTGAAACCGCCTATTATATAGGTCCTGGATGGCAGGAAGCTTGGCCCCAGTGATGTAATGGGCTGTACGGAACTTGAATGGGGGCGTGTTTGTCCCTCCTTTTCCTGTAGTCCACGATCATCTCCTTTGTCTTGCTCACGTTAAGGGAGAGGTTGCTATCCTGGCACTGTACTGCCAGGTCTCTGACATCATCCTTATAGCTGTCTAATCATTTCTGGATGAACATTTTCTGGTTTGTTTACGGTCTTATACAGCTTGTTGAATTCGGTCTTAGTGCCAGCATCGGTTTGTGGTGGTAAATAGACGGCTAAGAAAAATACATGTGAAAACTCTTGGTAGATGGTGTGGTCTTCAGCTAATCATGACGTAGTCTACCAATACCCTGAGATTACCTTAATATTAGACATCACGCACCAACTGTTATTGACAAATAGATACACACCCCCACCCCTCATCTTACCAGATGTAGCTGTTCTCTCCTGCCGATGAACGGGAAACCCAATTATCCATGTCGTTGTTCAGCCCAACTTATGTGAAACATAAGATATGACAGTTTTTTATTTCCCATGGTTAGGATAGTCTCGAACAGAGCTCATCCAGTTCATTCTCTCCAGTGATTGCATGTTGGCTCATTGAACATACTGTAGAGGCGTGGTACCCACTCGCCGACAAATTCTCACAAGGCACCGTGATCTACGCCCCCTGTATTTCCTTATTTTCTTCATGTGAATGACGGGGATTTGGGCCTTGTCTGGGACAGGCCGCCCCCTTTGTCCATTTCGAGGTGAGTAATCGCTGACATCCAGACGCTCTTTTCGGTCATAAGAGACGGTAGCATCAACATGATGACACAAAATAGCAACATTGGTTAGGCGCATGTAAAAAGGCAGCAATCCCCTCTGTAGCCATTCTTTTTTCTTGCACAGGAGGACAAGTTGACCAACAGAATAGATTGACTTTTGTACTATGGGGGATAGTAGATTGACATAGGCTGGTGCTTTTGCTGTTCGTTAGGCCTACTCATCTTGTGGACAGTTCTAATATCTTCAATATGCGCCTCGGAATTCGATAAGAGGGACACGCACAGTTACTTCCACAATGTGTCTCTTCATTGACTTGTAGCTCACCTGAAATGTCTATCAGAAGGACCTGATCACGTGACGGCATTTTTTTTTTTTACATTTTCAGATGGGCCATTTATATTTTCCAACAGGGCTATACATTTGGGTAAGGTTTTTATTCTCGCCTGAGTAGCCTCGTTTCAATGCCAAAAATAAAATGAAACCATCTAGTGTTCAGCGAAATAACAACCCAATGTCAAATACAAGTAGCCTAGTCAAATAATTAACATCCAATCACATTAACCGTTACTCTCTTACGGGAATTCCACTAACGGGTCGTATGTAGCCAAACATAGCTGCTGCTCATGTTGGTATCTGTACTGATGGTGCAAAAGCCATGACAGGGAGACATAGTGGATTGGTAACGCTCATGCAAGCAGTTTCTCCCGACACCACTTGGGTACACTGCAGCATCCACCTGAGAGGCTCTTGCTGCCAAGGGAATGCCTGACAGCTTGATCGACGTTTTGGACACTACAATGAAAATGGTTAACTTTGTTAAAAACCTCTTGGAACTCCCTCTCCCGGATCCGGGAGAATTGTCATAAACTGACACTAATTAGCATAACGCAACGGACAAAAAATATTACTAGAAAATATTCATATTCATGAAATCACAAGTGAAATATATTGAAACACAGCTTAGCTTTGTGTTAATCACCCTGTCATCTCAGATTTTGAAATTATGCTTTACAGCCAAAGCAAGACAAGCATTTGTGTAAGTTTATCGATAGCCTAGCGTAGCATTATGCCTAGCTAGCTGCAGGCAGCTTGGTCACAAAAATCAGAAAAGCAATCAAATTAAATCGTTTACCTTTGATGAGCTTTGGATGTTTTCACTCACGAGACTCCCAGTTAGACAGCAAATGTTCATTTTGTCCCATAAAGATTATTTTTTATAGCCGAAATACCTCCGTTTGTACTTCACGTTTGGTTGAGAAATCCACCGGAAACTGCGGTCATGACAACGACGAAAACTATTCCAAATGACGAGAATAGTAATAGTTAAATAGTTAAAAAAATACAAATGACAGCATCCCTGTTTCCTGTTTCTGGTGATGACAACAACCATGTGAATACAAGAACACGTTGTTAGCAAGTTCATTTGCTGTATTGACACAGATATTGTTAGAAAACAAGGCCATTCGCGACCACTACAGTAATTTTTTTAAATGCCGTTGATCGCAACTATGGGTTCTAAAAGGGTTAAATAACAGTAAATGACCGTGAGACCGGCAGGTATTTGCTTGTCAATCACCGGCTGCCAAAATGTCATGACCACCACAGCCCTACACCTGATCAACATGAAGTTCTAACGGGAAGTCTTATAGAGTGAGCAGAAAAGCTCCTAAAGCAGACTGTCTACAGAACTGATGACATGGCTTCTCCACTCCTTCAATAAAGGGTTAACCACACCTACCTCTCCTCATGGCAGTGTGCGTGCGTGCATTCGAGCATGCATGAAAGAGAGATTGGAGTGGCGAATAGAGGAAAAACAGTGTCTGTTTATTCTCTAGGGTCTCATATAGTGTATTGTGCTTGGGCTATTTTTAGGCCTGAGATTTGAGCCCTGCTCTAGCTGTGAATAAAGACGCTGAGAAAGAGGATATGATGTCAGCATATGCTCTACATCCTGTTTTAATTGTCAATCACACTTCCTGTTGTCATGACAGGCGTGCTAACTGGGCTGCATTCACTTTAAATGATAACCTGTGTAAACATTTCAGAATAGCATTAGTTCTGAACTAAATATAGCGTTGCACAAACCAACAGCATAGTGACAAGGAAGATGTTTTTGTAATTGATGCATGGACTATGTCTGATATGTATTTTATTTTATGTGTGCATGTGTTTCTGGTGTATGTAGAGCAACAATACTACTACAGTCGATGTCGGAAGTTTACATAGACTTAGGTTGAAGTCATTAAAACATGTTTTTCAATTTCTTGTAAACAAACTATAGTTTTGGCAAGTTGGTTAGGACATCTACTTTGTGTATGACACAAGTAATTTTTCCAATTGTTTACAGACAGATTATTTCACGTATAATTCAGTGTATCACAATATCAGTGGGTCAGAAGTTTACATACACTAAGTTGACTGTGCTTTAAACAGCTTGGAACATTTCAGAAAATTATGTCATGGCTTTAGAAGCTTCTGATAGGCTAATTGGCATCATTTGAGTCAATTGGAGGTGTACCTGTGGATGTATTTCAAGGCCTACCTTCAAACTCAGTGCCTCTTTGCTTGACATCATGGGAAAATCAAAAGAAATCAGCCAAGACCTCAGAAAAAAAATTGTAGACCTGTACAAACAATAGTACGCAAGTATAAACACCATGGGACCACGCAGCCAGCATACTGCTCAGGAAGGAGACGCGTTCTGTCTCCTAGAGATGAACATACTTTTGTGCGAAAAGTGCAAATCATTCCCAAAACAACAGCAAAGGAACTTGTGAAGATGATGGAGGAAACGGGTACAAAAGTCTCTATATCCACAGTAAAACGAGTCCTGTATCGACATAACCTGAAAGGGTGCTCAGCAAGGAAGAAGCCACTGCTCCAAAACCGCCATAAAAAAGCCAGACTACGGTTTGCAACTGCTCATGGGGACAAAGATCATACTTTTTGGAGAAATGTCCTCTGGTCTGATGAACCAAAAATAGAACTGTTTGGCCATAATGTCCGTTGTTATGTTTGGAGGAAAAAGGGGTAGGATTGCAAGCCGAAGAACACCATCCAAACCGTGAAGCACCGGGGTGGCAGCATCATGTTGTGGGGGTGCTTTGCTGCAGGAGGGACTGGTGCACTTCACAAAATAGATAGCATCATGAGGTAGGAAAATTATGTGGAGATATTGAAGCAACATCTCAAGACATCAGTCAGGAAGTTAAAACTTGGGTCTTACAAATGGACAATGACCCCAAGCATACTTCCAAAGTTGTGTCAAAATGGCTTAAGGACAACAAAGTCAAGGTATTAGAGTGGACATCACAAAGCCCTGACCACAATCCTATAGAAAATGTGTGGCCTGAACTGAAAAAGTGTGTGCGAGCAAAGAGGCCTAGAAACCTGATTCAGTTTCACCAGCTCTGTCAGGAGGAATGGGCCAAAATTCACTCAACTTATTGTGGGAAGCTTGTGGAAGGCTCCTCAAAATGTTTGACCCAAGTTAAACTATTTAAAGGCAATGCTACCAAATATAATTATTTAAAAATAAAGTGGTGATTCCTACTGACCTAAAGAAGGGAATTTTTACTAGGATTAAATGTCAGGAATTGTGATAAACTGAGTTTAAAAGTATTTGGCTATGGTGTATGTATAACTTCCGACTTCAACTGTATGTACCATTTGGTACCAATTCTGATGAATTCTCTGTGGTAGTTTATAACGTACCAACACATGCTTTTTACCACACTACCTCTCAGTACCAGGGCAGGCAAACAGTAGCTAGACCAGGACTTTATATATTGTATTGAGTGTTCTCCAGTACCCCTGCTGTGTTTCTACTGAGAGAAGAGAAGAGTGAGAACATTGCTCTGTGGTGGGTGGATGTTCTCGGTAAGCCTAATTTGCCTCCAGAGATGACACACACAGCATCAGTGTGTGAGTGTGTTTGATCATAGGGTTTTTAAATAGTAGTTTATCCTCCTAACAGCGCTGATTCCCTGACGTGCTCCAATCACTTACATTTACTCCATCTCTAGGCTCCGTCTCCTGGCTCCCGGCTGTGAGCACTAGGAAACAAAAAACAACTACAACTGGAAAGTGTGTTTGGAAGTGTGAGAGTGTGTATGTGCTGCCACTGTTGGGTATTTTTTGCTCTTTTGGTTGCTAGCAGGAAGGAAGTAGGCCAATAAGGTGGTAAACACACCACACATATTTGGTAAGAAACTCATTGTGTTGACCTGGGGTGCTGTTGGATTATGGGCTGTTGGAGGTCAGGGGAGGTCCATGGGACTGTGAGGCAAGAGCCAGTGCCAGCAATCATTCTTATTTGTGTCTGTCTGTCTGCCTGTCTGTGTGCAGGGTTGGGGAGTAACGTGTTACATGTAAAGGATTATAAAAAAAATGGTACTGTAACTTTAATCCGTTACGTTACCAGCAAAAATATTATTACCGATTCTTTTGAAAAACTAGATGATTACTTCGAGGATTACTTTTAAATTCAGAAAGGATGTTTGCGAAAAAAAAAACTATTTGGACACTTTTCTGTTTTCTTAATGACATTCAAATCAGCATTGAAAAAAGGAGCAAGTTTAAGTTTGTTCGACCTGATCGAGTCTGACCAGATGTCAGCGACCAATATGATGACACACCAAATGTGTTTGATGGCTTGTGGGAAAAGATGAGGAACAGGCTTTTGTAGGCTACAATCTAAGCTATGTCTTCCAATGGTGCGGCTGCTGTAGGCATCCAAAGAGTATCCAATTTGAATGAACGCTTGGAGGTAAGGATGACAGTAGTCGTGTAGTCTTCAGCGATACGGATAGCACTTATTATTGATATCTACATAGCGCATTGATGTGAATCACACTGCTGCTCTCTCATTTAGCTATTTGACTGGCATACAGTACAGTAAAAGTTTGGACACACCTACTCATTAAAGGGTTTTTCTTTATTTTTGTAGAGTAATAGAGAAGACATCAAAACTATGAAATAACACATAAGGAATAATGTAGTAACCAAATAAAGTGTTCAACAAATCAAAATATATTTTAGATTTTAGATTCTTCAAAGTAGCCAGCCTTTGCCTTGATGGTAGCTTTGCACACTCTTGTCAAAGCACGTAATTCCATGAGTGCAGCATTTATTTTTAAACTCGAATCAATGAGCCCAATCGGTTCCATTACAACAAAATCATAAACAGTGTATGGCTGGCCAATAAGTCCTTAGTTTTGGGGTCATGCTCAGGTAAAACAATTTGGCTTATCCATACTTCCATATTTACAAGTCTTATTCTTGAAGATCAAGGGGAATAACATTTATTGGAGTAGTAGAAAGCGATGGGTTAGAAGACGCCTACATAACCAATCCATAAAGTAAAATGTAACATCCATATATGGCCAGCTATGTACACTTTAACACTGATTTATCCTGAAATAGATGTCGTTCAATTGCCAAGGCAGCAGCAACTCTTCCTGGGGTCCAGGAAAATTAAGGCAGTTAAATACAATTTTAAAAACATTACAATGCATTTTACAAATGATTTCAAAACACATTGTGTGACCTCAGGCCACTATTCTACTACCATATACACTATATATAATTTGTGGACATCCCTTCAAATTAGTGGATTCGGCTATTTTCTGCCACACCCGTTTCTGAAAGGTGTATAAAATCGAGCATACGGCCACGCAATCTCCATTGACAAACATTGACAGTAGAATGGCCTTACTGAAGAGCTCAGTGACTTTCAATGTGGCACCGTCAGTTCGTTAAATGTATGCCCTTCTAGGGCTGCTATGGTCAACTGTAAGTGCTGTTATTGTGAAGTGGAAATGTCAAGGTGCAACAACGGTTCAGCCATGAAGTGGTAGGCCACACAAGCTCACGGTACGGGACCACCGAGTGCTGAAATGCGCAACGCGTGAAAATCGTCAGTCCTTAGTTGTAACACTCACTACCGGGTTCCAAACTGCCTCTGGAAGCAACGTCAGCGCAAGAGCTGTTTGTCGGGCAGTCGCACACAAGCTTAATATCATCATACGCAATGCCAAGCATTGGCTTGCGTAAAGCCCGCCGCCATTGGACTCTGGAGCAGTGGAAACACGTTCCCTAGAGTGATGAGTCCTGCTTCACCAACAGGCAGTCCAACGGACGAATATGGGTTTGACAAATGCCAGGAGAACTCTACCTGCCCAAATGCAGTGGCAACTGTAAAGTACAATGACACTTTAGACGATTCTGTGCTTCTAACTTTGTGTCAACAGTTTGTGGAAGGCCCTTTCCTGTTTCAGCACGACAATGTCCACATACTTTTGGCAATGCAGTGAAGCTACAACACCTCGTCCAGTGTGTATGTGTGTGTGATAGTGATCATAGGTCCTCTACTTGGGACAGCTCCTAATCTAGGCCAACAGCTGCTTCCCTGGCTTCTCATTTACATTTCCACTTTGAAGCATTTTTTTCTGAAGAGGAATATTTGACAAATTAATTGCTTACGTGTTAAGTTAACCCACCCACACACACACTTTCATCAGCAGATGTATGTACTCACGTACACATGTGTACATGCAAATATCTGTCTGTGCATGCACGCACGCACGCACACACACGCACGCACACACACACACACACACACATGTCCCAAGTTGGGCAATTGTTTGAGATGCAGGTAGCCTAGCGGTAAGAACATTGGGCCAGGAGCCTAGAGGTCACTAGTTTGAATCTCTAAGGGTGTCTCAGGGGTAGTTAAGATATGCAAAAAAAAAATGAAATGCACATGTATAATACACACTTGTGTAAATTGGACAAATATAAGCACCCATCAAATTATAATTATAATACACACTCCCCTATCCACGTCAGCTGACTGTTCCTAGTGTACACTGTGTTATGTAATCAAATAGATGCACTGTTTATTTGCTAGTGTAAGCAACGCTTAGGGGTTGTTCCCGGTGCTTTGAGCTTTTTGGTAGCCCACAAGGGAAATAGCCTAATGCAGGGGTTCAGATTCAGAACAGACCTTCACTGACACTGTGTCTGTTGGCTGCCATGGAGGTATTAGGGAACATAATGAATATTGTTGATGTGGTGTGTGTTGTTTTGCGTGTGGGTCGGTGTGTGTGTGTGTGTCTTCACCTTGGTATGTGTGTTTGTCTGTGTGTGTGTGTGTGTGTGTGTGTGTGTGTGTGTGTGTGTGTGTGTGTGTGTGTGTGTGTGTGTGTGTGTGTGTGTGTGTGTGTGTGTGTGTTTACTCTTGGAAATCTTCATAGAAGCACGGTGCTGTTGATCAAAGAGTCACTTCTTTCTATGCTCCCTTCTATCTTCCCCTCACAATGAGGCTATGCCTCAGAGGACCCTAACAAAGGAGAGCCAAAACACACCCTCACACACACACACACACACACACACACACACACACACACACACACACACACACACACACACACACACACACACACACACACACACACACACACACACACACACACACACACACACACACACACACACACACACACACACACACACACAGGTGCAGCAAGGCAGAGCAGACAGCTGTGGACTAGCCGGAGGTCTTTGTCCCCGTCTCTGGCTGGACCAATGGGAGTGCAGGAGGAAGCAGGTCAATAGGGGCAGAGAGGGGCAAGAGGACCAGGGTCTCTCTGCTCAAAAGGGATGTATTTAGTAAACGCAGACTCATATGCACGCTCACACACACAAACACACTCCATGTGTATGACAGATGATGAATGACCGTGGTCCCTCGTCAACTCTTCTTTCTTCCTGCCTCTCCTTCTGAACACCTGTTCTGCCACATGTTCACTGGAAGTTTGATCTGGTCCTGCATGAATAACCAAGATGGCTGAGGGCTCTGAATGGTAAAAATGTACTGCCCAATATCGACAACACATTACATTTACATTTGAGTCATTTAGCAGACTGTCGCGATCGTTTGAATGAATGGACCAAGGCACATCTTTAATAAATATGAAACTCACCAAAAACAATACAGAAGAAAACGAAACGTGATGTTCTGGGCTGCTCACAGGAAGCTACACAAAAACAAGATCCCACAAACAACAGGTGGGAAAAGCTGCCTAAATGTGATCCCCAATCAGAGACAATGATAGACAGCTGCCTCTGATAGGGAACCATACCAGGCCAACAAGGAAATAGAAAACATAGATTGCCCACCCTAGTCACACCCTGACCTAACCAAATAGATCCTTTTAATTCTCTAAGGTCAGGGCGTGACGGTACCCCCCCAAAGTTGCGGACTCCGGCCGCAAATCTGAACCTATAGGGGAGGGTCCGGGTGGGCATCTACCCCCGGTGGCGGCTCCGGTGCGGGACGCAGATCACGCTCTGCTCGTGGGGTCTGCGGTGGCGCATCTGGTGCGGGGATTGTTGCCGGAAGCTCCGGACCATGAGTCATCGCCGGAGGTATCGAACCGAGAATCAAGAATCATCACCGGGGACTCTAGACCGTAGATCGTCGCCGGGGACTCCGGACCGTAGATCGTCGCAGGAGACTCCGGACTGGGAAACGTCTCTAGAGGTTCCGGGCCATGGAACATCACTGGAGGCTCCGGGCCATGGATCATCACTGGAGGCTTCGTGCCATGGATCATCACTGGAGGCTTCGTGCATGGAGTTGGCACAGGATGTACCAGGCTGGAGAAACGCACTGGAGGCCAGGTGCATGGAGCTGTTACAGGATATACTGGACCCTAAAGGAGCACTGGAGGTCTGCTGGAGCGTAGAGCTGGCACAACCCGTCCTGGACAATTGACCACCCTCGCACGACAAGTCTGGGGAGCTAGCACAAGATGCACTGGGCTGTGAAGATGCACTGGAGACACAGTACGTATGGCCGGCGCAGGATATGCTGGGCCGTGGAGGCGCACTGGAGGTCTGGAGCGTAGAGCTGGCACAACGCGTCCTGGACAAATGACCACTCTCGCACGGAAAGTGCGGAGAGCTAGCACAGGACGCACTGGGCTGTGAAGACGCACTGGCGACACAGTACCTATGGCCGGTGCAGGATATGCTGGGCCGTGGAGGCGCACTGGAGGTCTGGAGCGTAGAGCTGGCACAATGCGCCCTGGACAAAGAACCACCTTCGCACGGCAAGTGCGGGGAGCTGGCATAGGATGCACTGGGCTGTGAAGGCGCACCGGAGATACAGCGCGTAGAGCCATCAAAAACTATACAGAAGAAAACGAAACGTGATGTTCTGGGCTGCTCACAGGCAGCTACACAAAAACAAGATCCCACAAACAACAGGTGGGAAAAGGCTGCCTAAATATGATCCCCAATCAGAGACAACGATAGACAGCTGCCTCTGATTGGGAACCATACCAGGCCAACAAAGAAATAGAAAACATAGATTTCCCACCCTAGTCACACCCTGACCTAACCAAATAGAGAATTAAAAGGATCTCTAAGGTCAGGGCGTGACACAGACGCTCTTATCCTGAGCGACTTACAGCTAGTGCATTAATTTCAAAATATCTAGGTGGGACAACCACATATCTCAGTCATAGTAAATACATTTTCACTCAATAAAGTAGTTATCAGCAAAGACAGTGCTAGTAGGGACAAAAAAGGGGGTGGGTGCTGTGTAATTATTTAAGATACTCTTTGAAGAGGTAGGGTTTCAGACGTTTTCAGGAACATAGGCAGGGTCTCTGCTGTCCTAGTGTCAGGGGGATGCTTGTTCCACCATTGGGTGCCAGGACAGAGAAGAGCTTGGACTGGGCTGAGCGTGAGCTTCCCTCCCTTAGAGAGTGATGCTTAGGGCCAAGAGGCCAGAGGTGGCAGAACAGAGTACTCGGGTTGGTGTGTAGGGTTTGAGCATAGCCTTCAGGTAGGGAAGGGCAGTTCCCCTTGCTGCTCAGTATGCAAGTACCATGGTGTTGTAGTGGAATGTGAGTGGATGTGACAATACACATGCTGAAGTAATAGTGCTTTAAGGAGTTATTTTGACCATTGATACCCAGGTATTGAGTTTTTAAGTACCTAGCTCCACATAGAGAGTCAGTGTAGTGGTATGTGTGTTGATAATTGTTTTCAAAGCAGTGCCTTGCCTTTATCTCTGCCCCTTCCCAAGGACATTCATATGTAGTCCTGTCATTGGTAGACAATCAGTTTAGCTCAAAGCCAAAGTGTGACCATGGCAACTGATACTCAATAATGGTAATTTATAGTTAAAGAGGCCTAGGGTCACAGTTAAAATGTGTAAGTGATTTATGGCTAAATGGCATGCTATTTGTCACTATGCGTGTGTAGGCTGTGTGTGTGTGTGTGTTTGTGTGCCTGCGTGTGTGCCTGATCTAGTGTGACTGAACATACAACCGATATCTCAGTCCTAACAGAATAACACCTTCATTATGGCAAGAGAGAGAGAGAAAGATAGGGAGACAGAGATGAGAGAGAGAGTGAGTGAGTGAGTGAGTGAGTGAGTGAGTGAGTGAGTGAGTGAGTGAGTGAGTGAGTGAGTGAGTGAGTGAGTGAGTGAGTGAGTGAGTGAGAGAGAGAGAGAGAGAGAGAGAGAGAGAGAGAGAAAGAAGGATAGACAGGTGGAGCTAGATTCACATACAAGAAGACAGAGAAGGAAATAGATGTGATGTGTGAGGAACAGACAGAATAGCCAAAAAGGATGACATCTCTCTCAAATCAAATCAAATGTTAATTGTCACATACACATGGTTAGCAGATATTAATGCGAGTGTAGCGAAATGCTTGTGCTTCTAGTTCCGACAATGCAGTAATAACCAACGAGTAATCTAACCTAACAATTCCACAACAACTACACACACGTGTATGGGATGAAGAATATGTATATAAAAATATATGAATGAGTGATGGTACAGAACGGCATAGGCAAGATGCAGTGGATGGTATAGAGTACAGTATATACATATGAGATGAGTAATGTAGGGTATGTAAACATAAAAGTGGCATTGTTTAACCTCTCTGCGCACAGAACCCGTTAGCGGGATGAAATTCGACAACATACGGTGATCGCTACATAAATAGTCATATTAAACATTCATGAAAATACAAGTGTCTCACATGTTTCGAAAGCCTAGAATCTTGCTAATCCAACTGCGTTGTCAGATTTGAAAAAGGATTTACTGCGAAAGAATACGATGCGATTATCTGAGGATAGAGCCCCATAAAAAACAACTATTTCAACCAGCACAGGCGTAACAAAATCACAAACTGCAATAAAATAAATCGTTTACCTTTGACAATCTTCCTCTGTTTGCAATCCCAATGCTCATTGTTACAAAATGAATGGTCTTTTGTTTGATAAAATCCATTTTTATAGCCTAACACGAAACATTTTGTGAACCTCTTGTGTCGTGAATTCCGTCTCATTCCATTTTCGATGACACATTCGATGTAAATACACACACGAAACATGACTTTTCCAGGCATGTTTGGTTTCATTGCAATCAACTGGTTTGTTTTTAAAGTGGCTAGTGATACATGTATTACATAAAGATGGCAAGATGCAGTAGATGGTATAGGGTACAGTATATACATATGAGAGTAATGTAGGGTATGTAAACATTATATTAAGTGGCATTGTTTAAAGTGGCTAGTGATACATTTTTCCATACATTTTTCCATTATTAGAGTGGCTGGAGTTGAGTCAGTATGTGGGCAGCAGCCACTCAATGTTAGTGGTTGCTGTTTAACAGTCTGATGGCCTTGAGACAGAAGCTGTTTTTCATTCTCTCGGTCCCTGCTTTGATGCACCTGTACTGACCTCATCTTCTGGATGATAGCGGGGTGAACAGTCAGTGGCTCGGGTGGTTGTTGTCCTTGATGGTCTTTATGGCCTTCCTGTGACATCAGGTGGTGTAGGTGTCCTGGAGGGCAGGTAGTTTGCCCCCGGTGATGCGTTGTGCAGACCTCACTACCCTCTGGAGAGCCTTGCGGTTGTGGGCAGAGCAGTTGCCGTACCAGGCGGTGATATAGCCCGACATGATGCTCTCGATTGTGCATCTGTAAAAGTTTGTGAGTGCTTTTGATGAAAAACTGAATTTCTTCAGCCTCCTGAGGTTGAAGAGGCGCTGCTGCGCCTTCTTCACCACGCTGTCTGTGTGGGTGGACCAATTCAGTTTGTCCGTGATGTGTATGCTGAGGAACTTAAAACTTACTACCCTCTCCACTACTGTCCTGTCGATGTGGATAGGGGGGTGCTCCCTCTGCTGTTTCCTGAAGTCCACGATCATCTCCTTAGTTTTGTTGATGTTGAGTGTGAGGTTATTATCTTGACATCACACTCCGCGGGCCCTCACCTCCTCCCTGTAGGCCGTCTCGTCGTTGTTGGTAATCGTCTGCAAACTTGATGATTGAGTTGGAGGCGTGCATGGCCACGCAGTCGTGGGTGAACAGGGAGAACAGGAGAGGGCTCAGAACGCACCCTTGTGGGGCCCCAGTGTTGAGGATCAGCGGGGTGGAGATGTTGTTACCTACCCTCACCACCTGGGGGCGGCCCGTCAGGAAGTCCAGTACCCAGTTGCACAGGGCGGGGTCGAGACCCAGGATCTCGAGCTTCATGATGAGTTTGGAGGGTATTATGGTGTTAAATGCTGAGCTGTCGTCGATGAACAGCATTTTCACATAGGTATTCCTCTTGTCCAGATGGGTTAGGGCAGTGTGGTTGCGATTGTGTCGTCTGTGGACCTATTGGGGCGGTAAGCAAACTGGAGTGGGTCTAGGGTGTCAGGTAGGGTGGAGGTGATATGGTCCTTGGCTAGTCTTTCAAAGCACTTCATGATGACGGAAGTGAGTGCTACGGGCGGTAGTCGTTTAGCGCAGTTACCTTAGCTTTCTTGGGAACAGGAACAATGGTGGCCCTCTTGAAGCATGTGGGAACAGCAGACTGGAATAAGGATTGATTGAATATGTCCGTAAACACACCAGCCAGCTGGTCTGCGCATGCTCTGAGGACACGGCTGGGGATGCCGTCTGGGCCTGCAGCCTTGCGAGGGTTAACACGTTTAAATGTTTTACTCACATCGGCTGCAGTGAAGGAGAATCCACAGGTTTTGGTAGCGGGCCGTGTCAGTGGCACTGTATTGTCCTCAAAGCGAGCAAAGAAGTTGTTTAGTCTGTCTGGGAGCAAGACATCCTGGTCCGCGACGGGCTGGTTTTCTTTTTGTAATCCGTGATTGACTGTAGACCCTACCACATGCCTCTTGTGTCTGAGCCGTTGAATTGCGACTCTACTTTGTCTCTATAGTGACGCTTAGCTTGTTTGATTGCCTTGCGGAGGGAATAGCTACACTGTTTGTATTCGGTCATGTTTCCGGTCACCTTGCCCTGGTTAAAAGCCATAGTTCGCGCTTTCAGTTTTGCGCGAATGCTGCCATCAATCCACGGTTTCTGGTTTGGGAATGTTTTAATAGTTGCTGTGGGTACGACATCGCTGATGCACTTGCTAATAAACTCGCTCTCCGAATCAGCGTATTCGTCAATGTTGTTGTTTGACGCAGTGCGGAACATATCCCAATCCACGTGACTGAAGCAATCTTGAAGCGTGGAATCAGATCGGTCGGACCAGCATTGAACAGACCTGAGCGCGGGAGCTTCCTGTTTTAGTCTCTGTCTATAGGCTGGGAGCAACAAAAATGGAGTCCTGGTCAGCTTTTCCAAAAGGAGGGCGGGGGAGGACCTTATATGCGTCGCGGAAGTTAGAATGACAATGATCCAGGGTTTTACCAGCCCTGGTAGCACAATCAATATGCTGATAGAATTTAGGGAGTCTTGTTTTCAGATTAGCCTTGTTAAAATCCCCAGCTACAATGACTGCAGCCTCAGGATATGTGGTTTCCAGTTTACATAGAGTCAAATAAAGTTCGTTCAGGGCCGTCGATGTGTCTGCTTGGGGAGGAATATATGCAGCTGTGCGTGTAGAAATCAGCTGGCTCTACCGACTCCAATAGCATGTCTCGAGTGAGCCTTGTTTCCGTGAAGCAAAGAACATTACAGTCTCTTATGTCTCTCTGGAATGCTACCCTTGCTCGGATTTCATCAACCTTGTTGTCAAGATACTGGACATTTGCGAGTAGTATGCTCGGCAGCGGTGCGCGATGTGCCCGTCTCCGTAGCCTGACCAGAAGAACGCTTCGTCTCTTACTCCCAGGCAGGTACACAGTGCTATGTTGACAGACACTGAAGCAGAGGATGATGGGCAACAGGAAGTGGCGCCCAGAGGCTGTGGTCATCCATGCTGTAACAGACATGGAGAGAGATCTGAGAGTAACATCACTCTCATACATTCACTTAATTTATGCCCCAACCACACATCTGAGCCTTTCACTGTGGGTCTTCACACCTTTGTGTATCAGAGGGCACTGTGTCAGAGGGCACTGTGTGTGTGTGTGTGTGTGTGTCTGTCTGTGTGTTCTTCTTACTCAGTATATCAAACATAATTAAGATGATCATTATAAGCTAATTAAACCAGCAGACCCCCTCATTGTAAGTGATCCTGCTATATTACAAAACACTTGAATTAGTTGGTTGGTTTCCACCTAATGACTGTCATTACTACAATGACTCACTGTTATGGCCACACACACTCACACACACACACACACACACACACACACACACACACACACACATGGATATACTGTGGGAATCAAGACTCCCCATTGTCTTGTACCGTAACAATTTAGTCATTTAACAGACACACTATTACAACAATACTCTTTTCAATATTTTCTATTCTATTATTTGCTTGTATTATTGTCATCAGGATGTTGTGCTTGTCCTTGGAAAATGGGTATTACGGACTGCTGTATAACATATAAATTATGTATCATATTTATTGATGTTGTTTGCAGCTCTCATATCTGCTGGCTGCTGCACCAACACCTGTAGGAGTGTGAAGCTTTGGGACAGGTAAGGCATATATACACAGGTATGCACACCAGTGGAGGTTGGTGGGAGGAGCTATAGGAGGACGGGCTCATTGTAATGGCTGGAATGGAATGAATGGAATGGTATCAAACACATCAAACATATGGAAACCACTTTTGACTCTGTTGCATTTATTCCATTTCCGCCATTTGAAATAGCCCATACTCCTATAGCTCCTCCCACCAGCCACCTCTGATGCACACACACTCGCTCACAAGCATACTGCACAAATATTTTCGGGAAAGTGATTGATGACAATGGACTCTTTCATGTGTCTTGAGTGTGTGTGTGTACGTGTAGTCGTCTACTGTATGCTTACGTGTCTGCATGTGTGTGTGCGTGTGTGTGCTTGTATTTGGGCTCCCTCTGCTCTGACCCCAGTCTTAATGTGCTGCCTGTAGGGTGAGTGATGGGCTGGGTTAATATTTAATGATGAAGCACTTTTAATGGCCGAATATATCAGCCCTCAGGTTACCTAGAGAGGTTTGCTCTCCTCATTCTGCTGAGCACAGGCTCACACACACATGCGCACAAACACAAACACACGCATGGACACTGGCACGCACACATGCATACACAGTAATGGTAATACCCATTTTCCATTCTTGTCTTTCAGCTTTGATGCCTCCTGACCACCACAAGCCTCAGTCATACATGCTGCTGTGACCAGAGTCTCTAAAGGGAAGGGGGAGAGAGAGAGAAACAGTATAAAGACAGTTGCAGTAGAGAAAGTTCAAGATAAATAAAGAGAGAAAGAAAGACGGGCAGAAAGATACAAAGAAAGAATGAAAGACAATGTCTTGATGAGGGTGACTCTCTGACTTCAGCCATGATCCTTCTTGACTTCAAATAGAGGAAACATTATTGTTTTAGAGGCAAAGCCAAACACTCCATGATTGCCAAACGAATATTGCTGTCAGTGAGATATGATAATCTGTCTGTTGCCAACAGAATAGTCCTACCTCCTTTGAGAAAGAAACCTGATGAAAGAGAAAGGAACAAGACTTGTAGGCCATGGGCCCTTTACAGACCAACACATGCTCCCCATAATACAGTGCAATACTCTGTTCCCCTTTCAGCTTTGTGTGAAGTTCCAACTAGTGTTACTGGACAGTACATAAACCTTGTGTCAAAGTTAAACTGAGAAGATTGCATCATATTGACCCATATTATACATTTTGAAATTCACAAACGTTGGTTTCAACCTGCTCATATGACAATGGCTGTGGAGCAAACATATCAAAATCCTATCCTCAATTCATGTGATATGTGCGGGGCCACAGACACATACACAAACGCGCGTGCGAACATACACACATTTCACACACATTTCATTACTACTAACGGACTGCTATATAACCTCGTCTCCCTGTGACTTGATACATTTGTGTTGATAGAACTAAGATAGAAATAAGATAAGTCAAGAGTAGTGTATATCATCTTAGTTTTCTATATATATATAGATATATATATAAAACAATGAAAGTTATTATTTTTGATGTACTGGTGTTATATCTATAAATATCATATCAGGAGATGTATGCATAAGATAATAAAGTGTCTTTATGTAAAATACCTAATCTGGAGAGTCTTCTGTTTGGTCCTACACACACCATACACTGGCACTATATTTGTGTTTGTGTGTAGGAGTGCATGGATTCATGTTAAGGATAGAGCGAGCGACTATTTCACCTCAGCAGAAGGAACCACAACAGAGGTATTCAGCACTTACGCACTTAACCCATCGATTCAGGACCAACACAGCTACACAGAGCAGATAAGAGCTTATGATGATCAATCTCACCTCTGCTTGACCGAGGATGATATGATTTTCAGAGGCTTATCTGATCAATATCTCTCTATGGTCAACTTGTTTGTGTGTGTTTTCATAACACACTATATGATACAGCTTGCTGCCATGGGTAATGGGCTCACATTATTTATTTACTCAGATGGCATCGGATCAAATAAATTCAAATAAAAACCACCCACCCACCCACGCACTCACTCACTCACTCACAGTTAGAAACACACATACACCTCTACACTCTCCAACCCAACACAAACAAATACACACACAAAGGATTTTTTTCTCCATCACACACAATTATTTCGCAAAAACACAAACCTGTGGGTGGCGTAGGCGAGGGGAGTGTTGTGTTGTGCTTATTGCCACTATCGCTGTCAGCAGGGCCGAACTGCCTGCCTACTGCAATGGTCCTACTGCAATGCACCAGTAGTGGGCCCTACTGGGATTGCCTTCACTACTGCCTGCAAGCTGTGTCTCTGTCAGCCTACCTGACTACCATACACACCGTGTCTATCTGTCTATCCTGTACTTACATAGACATCAACAGGCTGGGAGGCCAAAGAGGATGGCATAGATTTCATAACTGCACTATTGTTCAAAGAAAATAAGACAATTCCTAAAGACTGCGATTGTCTACATTGCAACATGCCTTCGTTAGCACTTTCATACCTGGTTTGTTTGTGTGCATGTGTGACTGTGTGTGTGTGTGTGTCTGTTTTTGTGCGTCGGTGTGTGTGTGTGTGTGTCTACCTGGAACTAAAGAGGGTTGTCGTGGAAATTTCCTCTATTTACCAAATCATGAGCGCAAACCACACACAAGTCAGAGTTAGTTATCAAAGTCCATCTTTAATTATATGAGCTCTATCACAACCCTGTGACTCTTAGGTAATTCAGTGTCTCTCAATGAATTCTCTGAGAGCCCCTTCTGCATTGCAACTGCGATCCTTTAATAGCAAAAAACACACATAGTCAGACAGCATAGACATAATAAATCGTTCAGCTTTGTCTCCTTACTCAAACCCCAGAACCATAAACCAATCCTCCATATCAACAGGCATATATCAAATTGTCATTTAGATACAACCAACTCCAAATACAACCAATCCTATCTTGACAAGATCACAGAGACACACTGACTGGTACACAGACATTGTGGAGCCAAGAGATACACGCTTGATGACACTTTGTGGTCCTTCTGTAGCTCAGTTGGTAGAGCATGGCGCTTGTAACGCCAGGGTAGTGGGTTCGATCCCCGGGACCACCCATACGTAGAATGTATGCACACATGACTGTAAGTCGCTTTGGATAAAAGCGTCTGCTAAATGGCATATATTATTATATTATTATATTACTTTGACCTCTCCCCTCTCTGCGGCCCATGCAACTTAGTCTTGACATAGAACAGATACTGCAACCCTGCCACAGTATTATACAAAAATAACATTCTTGATGAGAAGTAACTTACAAACATATGATGAATATAAAACATCTTACCTATGTTACCAACAAATTCTGATTATTCCACAACAGGGTTCTTCAAAGGGTTTCTCCTATTGGGACAGCCACAGAACCCTTTTAGGTTCTATTTAGCACCTTTTTTTCTAAGAGTGTATGTTTGTACCCATTTGGTGGATGTGGCAATTTGTGGCCTGATCAATATGGGTGTAACCATTTGAAATCGCAAATGTATCAAAGTGCAGCACACCCTACACAATCACCCTCTGGGCCACCATAATCACAATGTCTTTCAACTGGGCATCCACTAGGCCTAAAGGACCGTTTTGTTTGTGTCTAATTAAGCATTTCACACCGTTCAGTCATACTGAACGCGCCGCTGGCCTATGTCTTAGAGGGGCTGCTTGCACAAATATAATGCAAGACCCCAGCGCATATATACAATGTATTGGATTTGATCACTTACAGTAGCTATCACAATGCGAGGATAACCAATTTGATCTAATGGATTCTGGGTTAAGTTTGATACATTACCACCACCATCTAAATATTTTCTTATACATTTGAAACCAGTTAAATACTGTACCACATCCAGACTTGTGAATGAATCATAAAAATAAAAAGGATTGCAAATGTACCATGGATTTACAGTATGTATCAAACCCCCATTGAGTCAGTATGTACTGAAAGGTTGTGTTTGATAGCTTCATGAAGTCGTGAAAAGTGCTGTGTGCTCACTGAACGGGCAACTGTGGGGAGTCGACAATAAGGCAGATTGACAGGCCAAATATGGACATATATCTTAAACACATTTAGCAGCTTACATCAATTATAATCCTAATTCATCTCTACTGTTAGGTCACACGAATGCTCACACACACAACCACACAAGTTTCTCTTTCCACTGCTTTGCCTTGCACCATGTTGCCTATGTTGTATTCAACCCCCATCCCCACCACTTACATAACACTGCCCTGTTGTGTACAACCATGACCTCATCACCATGGAAACAAACCTAAACGTTCAGACGCTATTACGGTTATCAGGGTTTCCACAGTTACTGTGTGTTATACTTTGTGTTTCAGTGAGTGTGTCTGTCTAACTCAGTGACCTAACTATGAGCGACCAGTCATTTTTTATGTAAGGATGACACGAAGAGACAGACAGCAATGGCAGGGCACATGGCAATGGTCGGTGATGAGAGGGCAAGCGACCAGAGTCGAAAACACGGTATGAATGTGACACGACATTACGTCATACATCCAGGGTCAGTTCCCTAATCTTTTGAATGGGCTTGACAATTATATAACATTTGTGGAAACGCTGTCATGAAGTATAGTGCATTCGGAAAGTATTCAGACCCCTTCACTTTTTCCAAATGTTGTTACGTTACCGCCTTATTCTAAAATGGATAACATTTATTTTTTCCCTCATCAATCTACACAAATATCCCATAATGACAAAACGAAAAAAATAGTTTTTACAAATATTTTGAAATGTATTAAAAATAAACTGAAATACCTTATCCATAAGTATTCAGACCCTTTGCTATGAGACTCGAAATTGAGCTCAGGTGCATCCTGTTTACATTGATTATCCTTGAGATGTTTCTACAACTTGATTGGATTTTTGATGAACATTTTTGGTAAGGAAAACACTGTTCACTTCTGGTCCAAACATATGTGATGAAGTGGATGATTATAATAATGCATTTAAACGTTGTAGATGTAAGTGTAGACCAAACGTCTATGTAATATAGCCTATAGTAGTAATGATTATTTGTGTCGGACTCAAACAAGAAGCTCCTTATTAAATATATTCATAATCTTCAGTTACAACATGCTAACACAATAAATGTAATTCTACATTTCAAAGGAAAAAAACTACAGTTGAAGTCGAAAGATTACATAAACCTTAGCCAAATACATTTAAACTCAGTTTTTCAAAATTCCTGACATTTAATCCCAGGAAGGATTCCCTGTCTCAGGTCAGTTAGGATCCACACTTTATTTTAAGAACATGAAATGTCAGAATAATAATAGAGAGAATGATTTATTTCAGCTTTTATTTATTTCATCACATTCCCAGTGGGTCAGAAGTTTACATACACTATTAGGTAGCATTGCCTTTAAATTGTTAACTTGGGTCAAACGTTTCGGGAAGCCTTCCGAAAGCTTCCCACAATATATTGGGTGAATTTTGGCCCATTCCTCCTGACTGAGCTGGTGTAACTGAGTCAGGTTTGTAGGCCTCCTTACTCACACGTTTTTTCAGTTCTGCCCACAAATGTATTGGATTGAGGTCAGGGCTTTGCCATGGCCACTCCAATACCTTGACTTTGTTGTCCTTAAGCCATTTTGCCACAACTTTGGAAGTACAGTGCCTTGCGAAAGTATTCGGCCCCCTTGAACTTTGCGACATTTCAGGCTTCAAACATAAAGATATAAAACTGTATTTTTTTGTGAATAATCAACAAGTGGGACACAATCATGAAGTGGAACGACATTTATTGGATATTTCAAACTTTTTTAACAAATCAAAAACTGAAAAATTGGGTGTGCAAAATTATTAACCCTAACCCTGTTTTTTCTCAGTCTCTCTTTTCCTCACCTTGTCATGCAGTTTGGAAACTGTAAGAATGACCAAGAATAAAAATAAAAGAAATACTGTAACATTGGATCATGCATGCAATTAAGATTACCCAATCACATGCACACACACACAGGCTCTTCAATCACCAGCAATTATCTGGATTAAACACATTTAAAACAGCACTTAATACCCACTGTCTTCTCACTGATTACAAGTGTATCTCCCCTTTCCTGGCTCTGTGCTATCCCTCCCTCTCAGTTGTCACTTTTTGATTAGATCAGGGGTGCACCTCAGTTGATGTGGTGGGGGTGGTATGTGTGTGTGTGCAGCTTTATTGCTTTCTCATCCCTCAGCGTCAACAGTGCCACCACTATCTTTCAATTTTCCAGTGTCTCCCAGGGCTGTGTGTGTGTGTATGTGTGGCTTCTAGGAAGATATATCAGATCGTAGTCTCATAAATATCCCTCTGCTATAATCTGAGACAGTGGCATGTATTACCTAATTGTTTCCAATAAAAAGATTACAATTATAAAATCATTATCTATGCGTTTTCATAATTTTCCGTCAATTCACAAGTGTATGCATCTGATGCTGCCTGGACCAAAAGAGCAAGCAAAAAGCAGTCATTTTCAGAAAAACGTGTCTGTTTCTGGTCTGCTTGTGTTGATGTCTCACAATAGTGTCACGAACCGGCTCAAAGCCCGTAACAAATGGAGACAACGTGGAGATAAGGAGTAGCAAAATATATATTTATTAACTAAAGCAACTAAGTATAATATACAATGGTGTGTGTAATCAGTAATCAGTAGTGTAAGTGAGTGTTTTGCATGCATGAATGTGATAATGCAGGGTGATGAAAGGTGCCAAAGCAAACAAACAAAAGGCCACCAAGAACCACACCACAATCTACAAAAGGTGTCTGCATGGAGAGAGTCTCTTCCATGAATGTGGAAGAGGTCTATTTATCCCGGGAGACACCTGGCCCAGGTGTTTCCCATGTAGCTGACGACCCTCCCAACTCCGCCCACCGGCATCCTAATAAGGAAACAAGAACAAAGAGAGAATATGGCAGACAGAGTGGGAGGGTCGTCACAATAGCTAGCTTGCTAAATAATAATAATGCTCCAGTTTCAACTGTTCTGCCTTATTATTATTCGACCATGCTGGTCATTTATGAACATTTGAACATCTTGGCCATGTTCTGTTATAATCTCCACCCGGCACAGCCAGAAGAGGACTGGCCACCCCACATATGCTCTCTCCAATTCTCTCTTTCTTTCTCTCTCTCGGAGGACCTGAGCCCTAGGACCATGCCCCAGGACTACCTGACATGATAACTCCTTGCTGTCCCCAGTCCACCTGGCCGTGCTGCTGCTCCAGTTTTAACTGTTCTGCCTTATTATTATTCGACCATGCTGGTCATTTATGAACATTTTAACATCTTGGCCATGTTCCGTTATAATCTCCACCCGGCACAGCCAGAAGAGGACTGGCCACCCCACATAGCCTGGTTCCTCTCTAGGTTTCTTCCTAGGTTTTGGCCTTTCTAGGGAGCTTTTCCTAACCACCGTGCTTCTACACCTGCATTGCTTGCTGTTTGGGGTTTTAGGCTGGGTTTCTGTACAGCACTTTGAGATATCAGCTGATGTACGAAGGGCTATATAAATACATTTGATTTGATTAATACCCAAAAAACACCAGTCTCGACGTCAACAGTGAAGAGGCGACTCCGGGATGTTGACCTTCTAGGCAGGGTTGCAAAGAAAAATACATATCTCAGACAATAAAAAGAAAAGATTAAGATGGGAAACAGAACACAGACACTGGACAGAGGAACTCTGCCTAAAAGGCAGAGACTGGTGTTTTGCGGGTACTATTTAATGAAGCTGCCAGTTGCGTACTTATGAGGTGTCTGTTTCTCAAACTAGACACTGTAATGCACTTGTCCTCTTGCTCAGTTGTGCAACGGGTCCTCCCACTCTTCTTTCTATTCTGGATAGAGACAGTTTGCACTGTTCTGTGAAGGGAGTAATACACAGCGTTGTACGAGATGTTAAGTTTCTTGGCAATTTCTCGCATGGAATAGCCTTCATTTCTCAGAACAAGAATAGACTGACGAGTTTCAGAAGAAAGGTCTTCAGCTGTATTCAGTATTCAACAGTATTCAGCTGTGCTAACATAATTGCAAAAGGATTTTCTAGTGATCAATTAGCCTTTTAAAATTATAAACTTGGATTAGCTAACACAACGTGCCATTGGAACACAGGGCTAGAAGCGGGCTAAACTAACTTAAATAACCCCACCCTAACAACCAAACAATGAACAGGTGAAACCAATTAGACAAAACCAAACGAACACAGAACAAAGGATCGGTGGCAACTAGTAGACCGTCGACGACAACCGCCACCCGAACAAGAAGGGGAGCCACCTTCGGTAATATTCGTGACACCATCATTAAAATGTCCTGTTTTTTCAATTGTTCAATATTCTTTTTATGTGTTATGTATTTTAAAATTATTGTTTTGCAACTATTAGTAATGTAATTTCAGCATTTCTTCAGTTTTATCTGTGAGCAAGAGTAAATAAACTCAAACTTATTTGTATATCACGGGTGACTCAAGGTGACTAATTGGTTATTGAGCAAACAATTCAATTATCACAACATAGGTTGTAAAATTTCTTTTTTACTGTCTTTGCTTCCTCAGTGATTTTACCCACGCAGCCTACTGGTCTGAGAGTGAGAGAGAGTACAGAGAAACAATGAGCAAAAATGTGGCTTAGAGTTTTTTTTTGGAATGATTTAGTTATTGAGTTTCCCTCTACCTTTTTTAGGATAATGTTGGTTGAGTGTTAGTACAACAGAACTAGAATTGACTTCCAAAAATATAGTAGCTGCTTTTACAAACCTCTAGGCTAATCAAGAAAAACAACAGTTATCAAATTATATATATTTTTGAATTATAATTAAATTGTTTCATATTACAGTATAAAGCAAAGCAAACATATGAAAGAAAGAATCCAGAAATAATGAAATTATCTTTGTACGCAAGAATCCTTGTTAATTCTTTGTGTTCATGAAACATTACAGATGGCTTCTACTGCAATTCCAACTGCAGCGTTGGGGTTGGTTGGCTGATTCATCATGGTAATATTTCCTTTAGAGATCTACTGTAGTAAAAGTACACTTAACTCCCCTCTCAAGAGCCCTTCCTATTCTTCAGCAGCTTTATAACAAACCCCTACTTTTAACTTTAAGGTAACATCATTTGTATACGAAGTACTTTTAATGTGATTTTCAGGCTCTGAGAAGCCTTGTAAAACACGATCCCTAGTTGTCAGGGGTTGTGTTAACAGTCTAAACAACACATTTGGAGTATTTGGCTTGTTTGGCTGAAAAACAAGACATTTTCTGGTTTTACCAACTATGTGCAACTTCAGAATTTCTGTTTTGTTATTATTCATCCATCATTACTTGACACTATAGGACAGTGTCCTCGGAATAAGTTTCATTGTACCCTACAAACCTATGAAAACAGGACGAAGGAGAAGACAGAAGACCAAGGAGATGTCATACCCTATTAGTACGGTATTTGCTTGTACAGTATATGGAGGAGTTTGTGTTTTCAAACTGTGTGTGTATTTGTCTCTCTGGATCTCCAGTGTGTTGCCATTATTCACACATCTCTATCTCCCACCCTGAAATCTCCTGTCTGTGGTGCGGCTGCATAATTCATTCAACTTCTATTTCAATCCTTTTTAAGCAATTAGGGGTGTGCGCCGCCCTCTGGAAAATTCTTGGGAAATTATGATATCAGTATATTTTCAGCAGGAAGACACGTTTGCTCAGCTCTTTCATATTGTTCTGTGATGTGTCTACAAGGCGGAGCATGACACAGATCATGTGTACAGAGCTTTTCAAAAATGCATTCTAAAATGGTCATTTACAGATGACATAATGTATTTCAGATTGGCTCTCTCTTCAATAAACAACACTGTTACTAGCAATAGAAGTGTGCAGATTTCTCTTATCTTCTAAGATGAGCTACTTCTGAAATTAACATTAAATAGCATCTTTAGCAGATTAACTAAGCATTTGTGAGAACAGAGAGCAAATGTTGTGTCTGTTCAGTTATGCAGATGAGATGTTGAACACCCACGCTATTTACTAAACAGAAGACGGATGGTCTGACATTTTTCCCACCTCTCCTGGAGTATTGGCAAGACAACGGTGATTGGGAACATTGTTCATTTGCATCGGACAAAGAGCGGAAATTAGATTCCAGTGATGATGGATTGGCTTTGTCTTAGTCAGATTGAAACAGACTGAGTGGAATTCCAGACCGGAATTCTCAGAGTCACAGTTTCCCATTTTACACATCCTCCCTCCAAATGTATTTCATCCTGACGTTGTCTGAATGAGAATTTAATATAAGGTGAAATGATGATTGTTCTCAACCACGCTAATGCTCATCACAATAGCCCATATGAATATAGTGAAATTGGATTTCTACGTGACAAAGGCAATTACTGATTTGCTCATATGAAACAGCTACTCCATTTTGGCTCTATTTTAACCCCTCAAGTTTACTTGTCAATGAAGAAATGCTGAAACCACAAAGCCAACCTGTTGCGTAATTTATGTACATTCAAGATTGTGTTTCTGCTGTTTGGAAGCATTATTTACATGACAGATTTCTTCTGACAGGACAATGTAAAACATCCTATTAAAATCATAATAAATATGTGCAGCCTTCTGACAGGAATACCTGGTACATGTATCAACCTCGTTCACTCAGGTCATTCATTCACAGAATCCTTAATTTTCTGTTGATGTGATTTGCCACTTTGCTGTGAATAACCAACATGGCCATACTCCAGGATGACTCAGCTATGCCAGTATCAGCATGACAGTGGAAGACCAGGTGGGACACACTGTCTGCTGACTCAGAGAGGCTGAAGGACATCCGCACAAACACACACACACCTGCATGCACTGCCAAATCCTCACACACAGTTTAAAATTTAACAACTATTTGGTGTGTTGAAAATGTTTTGTGGAACCAATTTTCAAACCATATGGGGGTTCCCAGGTTAACCTATGGGACTTACCTGATTTGCAAGAGCTTACTTAGCCAATTACACTCCTTTCATTTGAACCTTGCACACAACACACATGACCACTATTTCAACTTCAGGGAGGCCTGAAAAGCATAAACAAATGGTATTAAGGCTGAGCGTTTCCATCGATAGCACAGTAAACAGAGGCTACAGTCATTTCTAGCTATAATCAATAGCATGAGCCCAGTGTGAATGGCGGTGTGGTGACCACTGTAATTTTATTCTTACACTGTGTGCACAAGACAGGAACACAATGAATGGATGAATTCACCAACCAACAAGAAATCAACACTCAGTATTAAATGACAATACTATTGCTCTACAGCACACCAGTCAATCATAGGGTTCACAAAGGAGCCTCCTCTGCACACGCCAGTGTTCTCCCCAGCTGTTTGTTACAACAAGTTATCTTTGTTCCTGTAACAACACAATTGCATTGTTTTTTAGCAGACAAATATAATGGGGTTCTAAGCGACACAGAATGGAGTAAGCATTCTTTTAAAGCCATCGCTGTTAGAAAAACAACCAATTATGGCATGCTTATGCGATAGAACATGAACACATAGTTACAGGAAGCCATATTACCATCTTCACAAATTGCCCCACGGATTCCATCATTATTTTCTATAATAGAAGGTAAGCAGAAGAAGAGATTGTGGTGAGAGGGAAACTTCATCTGAGGCAGCTAATGAGTAAACAGTGTGGTTGCAGTAGCTGAGAGTTATTGGTTTTACTGGTTTATTCTGAACCCTATTAGCTTTTGCAGAAGCGGCAGCTACTCTTCCTGGCAAGTAACAAAACAGTGATAAACTGACAGACAAGAGCAGCTACACAAATGTAAAACACGACGATATACAAACAATACAACTGAAGAATGACGTGTGTGTAGGTTGTGTCTTTGTGTCTGTGTGTGTTTGTGTGTGTCATTTCACAGGCCCTACTGTGCCATACACACATTGCCTCCCAACTCTCTCTCTTTCTACTCACAGACATGCGCGCACACACACACACACACACACACTATACTGTAGATACTAGAAGCTGGTAATGAGATTGATTTAGAGAAATACACAGAGAGAATGTTAGAGAATGTTTTACAGTTTTACGAGTAAGCAATCCCCTTAATCTTAGGCAATTGACAAAATAAATGCTTGTTTCACAACAGAAATATAACATCTTTGTAAAACATTATTTGTCATCACCCATTGAGTAAATACCATGAACTGTACGTACACTAGTTTTTCATGTTTTATTTCAAAGCCTTTATTTATTATATCAGCACAAACGCATCAGCAAATAATCTCTTAGTTTTACACATTCATTAATGGTTATATCCTTCCTGTTTGGCCCTGTCCAGGGGTGTCATCGAATGGGGCCACAGTGTCTCCTGACCCCTCCTGTCTCAGCCTCCAGTATTTATGCTGCAGTAGTTTATGTGTTGGGGGGCTAGGGTCAGTTTGTTATATCTGGAGTACTTCTCCTGTCTTATCTGGTGTCCTGTGAGAATTTAAGTATGCTCTCTCTAATTCTCTCTTTCTCTCTTTCTTTCTCTCTCTCGGAGGACCTGAGCCCTAGGACCATGCCTCAGGACTACCTGACATGATGACTCCTTGCTGTGCCCAGTCCACCTGGCCGTGCTGCTGCTCCAGTTTCAACTGTTCTGCCTGTGATTATTATTATTTGACCATGCTGGTCATTTATGAACATTTGAACATCTTGGCCATGTTCTGTTACAATCTCCACCTGGCACAGCCAGAAGAGGACTGGCCACCCCACATAGCCTGGTTCCTCTCTAGGTTTCTTCATAGGTTTTGGCCTTTCTGGGGAGTTTTTCCTAGCCACCGTGTTTCTACACCTGCAATTTTGAAATACCTTCTCAATGGCAGTGTGAGACCCAGTTCTGGTGTAGAGCCAAACTGTAGAGGAGCAGTCAGAGTGGACCACATTGGCACACAACAGACTGACATCATCCCCCACACTCGAGTACAGAGAGAAGGGAACCTCCAATGACACCTGGATAGACTAAACAGGTATCTAACAAAAACATACATTTTGAACACAATTAGTTGAAAAACGAGAATTACAACAAAGTCCGTATTTATTAATTAATGTAATTTATGTTCCAAGCCCCCTGCTCCCCATAACATGGGCTATAGTACTGGTCAAGAGAAGAGCAGTACTGATCATGAGATCCATCAGAAGTCCATGGTGTGTAACCACAGCCGTTCACTCTGTGTCCTGTGTTCTGTGTGTGCCGTAGTCCTAGTCTCTATATAAAACACCCTGATATCTAGTAGTTTGAGGTTGATTGATTGGGCAATTATGTGACATCCTCTTTTTTTTGACCAGCCCCGGGCCGTCAGCCAACAATATTGCCTCTATGTATTTGTTCCCCCAGTAACAATACAGTTCCTACAGGTGATGAGTAGCAAATTCGGACTATTTGGAAAAAATATATTTTAGAAATTGACAATGAAGGCTCTGTGAAGGCCAGTCAAGTTCTTCCACACCGATCTCGACAAAGCATTTCAGTATGGACCTTGCTTTATGCACAAGGGCATTGTCATGCTGAAACGGGAAAGGGCCTTCTCCAAACTGTTGCAACAAAGTTAGATGCATAGAATCGTCTAGAATGTCATTGTTTGCTGTAGTGTTAAGATTTCCCTTCACTGGAACTAAGGGGCCAAGCCTGAAACATGAAAAACATCCCCAGACCATTATTATCTTCCACCAAACTCTACAGTTGGCACTATGCATTCTCCTGGCATCCACCAAACCCAGATTCATCCGTCGGACTGCCAGATGGTGAAGCGTGATTCATCACTCCAGAGAACGCGTTTCCACTGCTCCAATGACTCCAATGGCGGCGAACTTTACACCATTCCAGCCAATGCTTGGCATTGCACATGGTGATCTTAGGCTTGCTTGCAGATGCTCGGCCATGGAAACCCATTTCATGAAGCTCCCGACGAACAGTTCTTGTGCGGACGTTGCTTTCAGAGGCAGTTTGGAAGTCCGTAGTGAGTGTTACAACCGAGGACAGATGTTTTTACGTGCTATAGCACTCAGTTGTCCCATTCCGTGAGCTTGTGTGGTATTCAGAAAAGTATTCAGAACCTTTCCCTTTTTCCACATTTTGTTACGTTACAGTCTTATTATAAAATGGATTAAATCATCATTTTTCCTCATCAATCTACACACAATACCCCATAACGACAAAGCAAAAACAGAAATACCTGATTTACATAAGTATTCAGACCCTTTGCTAAGAGACTCAAAATTGAGCTCAGGTGCACCCGGTTTCCTTTGATCATCCTTGAGATGTTTCTACAACTTCATTGGAGTCCACCTGTGGTAAATTCAATTAATTAGACATGATTTGGAAAGGCATATACAGTACCTGTCTATATAAGGTCTCACAGCTGACCCTGCATGTCAGAGCAAAAACCAAGCCATGAGGTCAAAGGAATTGTCCTTAGAGCTCACAGACAGGATTGTGTCGAGGCACAGATCTGTGGAAGAATACAAAAAAATGTCGGCAGCATTGAAGGTCCCCAAGAACAGTCGCCTCCATCATTCTTAAATGGAAAAAGTTTGGAACAACCAAGATTCTTCCTAGAGCTGGCTGCCCAGTCAAACTGAGCAATCGGGGGAGAACGGCCTTGGTCAGGGAGGTGACCAAGAACCCGATGGTCACTCTGACAGACCTCCAGAGTTCCTCTGTGGAGATGGGTGACCCTTTCAGAAGGACAACCATCTGTGCAGCACTCCACCAATCAGGCTTTTATGGTAGAGTGGCCAGCCGGAAGCAACTCCTCAGTAAAAGACCCAGGAAAGCCTGCTTGGACTTAGCCAAAAGGCACCTAAAGGACTCTCAGACCATGAGAAACAAGATTCTCTGGTGTGACGAAACAAAGATTGAACTCTTTGACCTACAGTGGGGCAAAAAAGTATTTAGTCAGCCACCAATTGTGCAAGTTCTCCCACTTAAAAAGATGAGAGAGGCCTGTAATTTTCAACATAGGTACACTTCAACTATGACAGACAAAATTATGAAAAATGTATGAATTTATTTGGAAATTATGGAAAATAAGTATTTGGTCACCTACAAACAAGCAAGATTTCTGGCTCTCACAGAGCTGTAACTTATTATTTAAGAGGCTCCTCTGTCCTCCACTCGTTACCTGTATTAATGCCACCTGTTTGAACTTGTTATCAGGATAAAAAACACCTGTCCACAACCTCAAACAGTCACACTCCAAACTCCACTATGGCCAAGACCAAAGAGCTGTCAAAGGACACCAGAAACAAAATTGTAGACCTGCACCAGGCTGGGAAGACTGAATCTGCAATAAGTAAGCAGCTTGGTTTGAAGAAATCAACCGTGGGTGCAATTATTAGGAAATGGAAGACATACAAGACCACTGATAATCTCCCTCGATCTGGGGCTCCACGCAAGATCTTACCCTGTGGGGTCAAAATGATCACAAGAACGGTGAGCAAAAATCCCAGAACCACACGGGGGGACCTAGTGAATGACCTACAGAGAGCTGGGACCAAAGTAACAAAGCCTACCATCAGTAACACACTACGCCGCCAGGGACTCAAATCCTGCAGTGAAGGACGTATCCCCCTGCTTAAGCCAGTACATGTCCAGGCCCGTCTGAAGTTTGCTAGAGAGCATTTGGATGATCCAGAAGAAGATTGGGAGAATGTCATATGGTCAGATGAAACCAAAATATAACATCTTGGTAAAAACTCAACTCGTCGTGTTTGGAGGACAAAGAATGCTGAGTTGCATCCAAAGAACACCATACCTACTGTGAAGCATAGGGGTGGAAACATCATGCTTTGGGGCTGTTTTTCGGCAAAGGGACCAGGACGACTGATCCGTGTAAAGGAAATAATGAATGGGGCCATGTATCGTGAGATTTTGAGTGAAAACCCCCTTCAATGCAAGGGCATTGAAGATGAAATGTGGCTGGGTCTTTCAGCATGACAATGATCCCAAATACACCGCCCGGGCAACGAAGGAGTGGCTTCGTAAGAAGCATTTCAAGGTCCTGGAGTGACCTAGCCAGTCTCCAGATCTCAACCCCATAGAAAATCTTTGGAGGGAGTTGAAAGTCTGTGTTGCCCAGCAACAGTCCCAAAACATCATTGTTCTATAGGAGATCTGCATGGAGGAATGGGCCAAAATACCAGCAACAGTGTGTGAAAACCTTGTGACTTACAGAAAACGTTTGTCTGTCATAGTTGAAGTGTACCTATGATGAAAATTACAAGCCTCTCATCTTTTTAAGTGGGAGAACTTGCACAATGTGTGGCTGACTAAATACTTTTTTGCCTGGAGATAACCTGCCACCATCCCTACGGTGAAGCACGGTGGTGGCAGCATCAAACTCTGGGGATATTTTTCAGTGGCAGGGACTGGGAGACGAGTCAGGATCGAGGGAAAGACAAGCAGGAGCAAAGTACAAAGAGATCCTTGATGAAAACCTGCTCCATCGCGCTAAGGACCTTAGACTGGGACAAAGGTTTATCTTCCAACAGGACAACAACCCTAAGCTCACAGCCAAGACAACGCAGGAGTGGCATCGGGACAAGTCTGTGAATGTCCTTGAGTGGCCCATTCAGAGCCCGGACTTGAACGTGGTCGAGTATCTCTGGAGAGACCTGAAAATAGCTGTGCAGCGACGCTCCCCATCCAACCTGACAGAGCTTGAGTGGAGAAGAGAATTCACTGTATATAGTGTATTTGCCTCAAATACCTTGCGCATCTGCACATTGATCTGGTGCTGGTACTCGTAGCTCCAGTCTTGTGTATTTTATTTTATTTCTCTTGTTACTATTTTAAACTCTGCATCGTTGGGAAGGGCTCGTAGGCAAGGATTTCATTGTAAAGTCTACACCAGTGGTATTCAGCACGTGTGACAAATACAATTTGATTTGATTTGTGGGTCCATGTCCTTAATTACCGTCAAATTAGTGTGTGTGAATACGTGTGTTTATGTGTGTGTGTATGGTTCTTGAATTTGCGTCAATATTCCAGTCATTTCTCTTTTGAGGTCATATTTCAGGAACCATCAGACCATAGTTTGATATGTAATCCAAACCGACCATATTTAGATGGTAGTTATTGTAAATATCAAGAGCGAAAGTAGTGTCACACCTCGGATGTAATTAACAGATGCAATCTTGGTCAGCACAAAGAGGACAACACATGAGGTTATGGGTTTCTGACAATTATGGAAATGCCTTTTTGTTTAGTTTCTAACACTGCTAATCTAGCCACACCAATGAGTGAGGAGGAAGAGGAGAGAGATTCTGATTGTTTATTTCACTTGCTTTGGCACGTGTTTCCCATGCCAATAAAGCCCCTTTGAATTGATTTGAGAAAGAGAGAGAGCTATGACATTGCATTTTTACTCATCATCAGAAATCTAGGTACCTAAATTGTCAGGGGCCTTTCCCTGTCTGTGATCTTACTACTGTTGTTTTACTGTAGTAAGGCATTCTGCCTGCCTCTACCACTAATGACAGGATTAGTATCAGGACATCCCCATACTACGTGTGGTATCAATATTGAAAGCCTACTTTTGAGATCTGCTGTGAATAAAGTGATGAGGATGGGCAAAAAAAGCATCTAACGATTCACTTTGGCGAATGGACTGGATCACTCGTAGATTTGCGAAGTGTTTTAAGAGCCACGTTACTAACGAAGGCTTTGGGAAATACCTCAGCTACTAATTATGATCTTAACGCTACGAAGGCTCTGGGAAACTAGGCCCTGAACACTATTTTCAGGGCACTCAAAAGATACAACACCTACTGTATTTGGAATGCTATGGATTAATGCATTTATGGCATTTTCTTTTGAGGTTGCCTTGCCTTACTTCTATGGAGTAGGTATTTAGGTAGAGACTTGAGGTAAATCTGCTTTTCCAAAATCATTAGGGCTAGAGAAAAGCAGTGAAATTAAGAACAGCCCAACTGTGGCACATGCAAATCAACATACTAATTGTCTTGTGTCTGTGACAACAATCTACACTATCTCTATACTACAATTTTAGGTGCCATAAATTACTTACAACTTCACATTTTGGCTCACACCTCTCTCTGTATCTGAGTGATTGGCAGTTATGTGAATATTGTATTGTATTGTATTGTATTGTGTTGTATATTGCATTGGTCATGCATTGCAGGTTAATCTTGGTTACCTCAGAACTGAAATCTTGCATAAATTGGTTAGGTGCATGAATAAGTTCTGGGTCTATATGTAATAGAAATTGATAGTCCCCGTTTGCAAAGTCTCCACTTATGTAAAAGGAAAGTCTTTCCCAGTACAACATAGCAGCAGCATATTGCTCCTGGGATATCGATGTTCCCAACTTTTCTGGATCTTTCAGTAAAATGGCAAACATTTGGGTCTAGGAGTTTTCTACAATCCAACATGACAGGTAGAGTATGCCATGGGCAGTTCTCATAAAATCTTCTTCTTCTTCCCCAATGTCTGCTTGACATATACAGTTTTTGGTAGGTGGTATCTCTTTATTGTCTCTTTGTTGTCTGTCTCATTTTCATCAGTGTGGTTTAAACATACTGTATCTACTACACTGAGAGTGCTGTTAGCGAGAGCTGATTTAGCTGTCTCATTCCTCTGCCTAGCCGGAGGGCAGGGCTTTTATGACAGATGTGATTTGCTGCAGCCAGTCTGATACAACAGACACAGACACACATGCACACACAATCTCTTTCTCTGTCATGATTATTCATGTTGCATGTTTAGTCACAATATTGTTTTGCACATTCGTTTTAGGACTGATGCCCAACTAAGTGTTCTATTCAGTGCATTGTAAATTGAAGCGGATGAAGACGTAATCAAAAGTGCATTACAGTCACTGCACCTAATAGGTTACATTTGTACTTGCAATCATTAGTACCCGCTGGGCACACACTGGTTAAATCAACATTGTTTCCACTTCATTTTCAATGAAATTACGTTGAACCAAAGTGGAACAAATGTTGAATTGATGTCTGTGCCCAATGGGTAATTATCTTGTTGCTTCCTTTCTACTTTGAGGATTTCAATCAAAATCAAATCAAAATCAAATGTTATTTGTTACATACACATGGTTAGCACATGTTAATGCGCGTGTAGCGAAATGCTTCTGCTTCTAGTTCTGAACATGCAGTAACATCTAGCAAGTAATCTAACAATTTCACAACAACTACCTTATACACACAAGTGTAAAGGAATGAATAAGAATATGTACATAAAAATATATGGATGATCGATGGCGGAACGGATGGTATAGAGTACAGTATATACATATGAGATGAGTAATGTAGGGTATGTAAACATTATATAAAGTGGCATTGTTTAAAGTGGCTAGTGATTCATTTATTACATCCACATTTTAATTATTAAAGTGGCTAGAGATTTGAGTCAGTATGTTGGCAGCAGCCACTCAGTGTTAGTGATGGCTGTTTTACAGTTCGATGGCCTTGAGATAGAAGCTGCACCCGTACTGACCTCACCTTCTGTATTATAGCTGGGAGAACAGGCAGTGGCTCGCTCGGGTGGTTGTTGTCCTTGATGATCTTTTTGAACTTCCTGTGTCATCCATCGGGTGGTGTAGGTGTCCTGGAGGGAAGGTAGTTTGCCCCCAGTAATGCTTTGTGCAGACCTCACTACCTTCTGGAGAGCCTTACGGTTGAGGGCGGAGCAGTTTCCGTACCAGGCGGTGATACAGCCCGACAGGATGCACTACATTGTGCATCTGTAAAAGTTTGTGAGTGTTTTTGGTGACAAGCCAAATTTCCTCAGCCTCCTGAGGTTGCTGCGCCTTCTTCACCACTCTGTCTGTGTGGGTGGACCATTTCAGTTTGTCTGTGATGTATATGCCGAGGAACTTAAAACTGTCCACCTTCGCCACTACTGTCCCGTCAATGTGGATAGGGGGCTGCTCCCTCTGCTGTTTCCTGAAGTCCACAATCATCTCTTTTGTTTTGTTGACATTGAGTGTGAGGATTTTTTCCTGACACCATACTCCGAGGGCCCTCATCTCCTCCCTGTAAGCCATCTCGTCATTGTTGGTAATCAAGCCTACCACTGTAGTGTCGTCAATAACTTGATGTTTGAGTTGGAGGCGTGCATGGCCACACAGTCATGGGTGAACAGGGAGTACAGGAGAAGGCTGAGAACGCACCCCTGTGGGGCCCCAGTGCTGAGGATCAGCAGGGTGGAGATGTTGATTCCCATCATCACCACCTGGGGGCGGCCCGTCAGGAAGTCCAGGACCCAGGTGCACAGGGCGGGGTCGAGACCCAGGGTCTCGAGCTTGATGATGAGTTTGGTGTTAAATGCTGAGCTGTCGTCGAACAGCATTCTTACATAGGTATTCCTCTTGTCCAGATGGGTTAGGGAAGTGTGCAGTGTGATTGTGATTGCATCGTCTGTAGACCTATTGGGTCGGTAAGCAAGTCTAGGGTGTCAGGTAGGGTGGAGGTGATATGGTCCTTGGCTCGTCTCTCAAAGTTCTTCATGATGACGGAAGTGAGTGCTAAGGGGTCATTTAGCTCAGTTACCTTAGCTTTCTTGGGAACAGGAACAATGATGTCCCTCTTGAAGCATGTGGGAACAGCAGACTGGGATAAGGATGATTGAATATGTCCGTAAACACACCAGCCAGCTAGCTGGTCTGCACATGCTCTGAGGAAGCGGCTAGGGATGCCGTCTGGGCCGGCAGCCTTGCGAGGGTTAACACGTTTAAATGTTTTACTCACGTTGGCTGCAGTGAAGGAGAACCCACAGGTTTTGGTTGCTGGCCGTGTCGGTGGCACTGTATTGTTCTCAAAGCGAGCAAAGAAGTTGTTTAGTTTGTCTGGGAGCAAGACATCGTGGTCCACGACGGGGCTGGTTTTCGTTTTGTAGTCCGTGATTGACTGTAGACCCTACCACATACCTCTCGTGTCTGAGCCGTTGAATTGCAACTCTGCTTTGTCACTAAACTGACGATTAGCTTGTTTGATTGCCTTGTGGAGGAAATAGCTACTCTGTTTGTAAATCGGTCATGTTTCCAGTCGCCTTGCCCTGATTAAAAGCAGTGGTTCGCGCTTTCAGTTTTGCGCGAATGCTGCCATCAATCCACGGTTTCTGGTTGGGGAAGGTTTTAATAGTCACCGATGCACATGCCAGTAAACTCGCTCACCGAATCAGCGTATTCATCAATGCTACTGTCCGACGCCATGCGGAACATATTCTAGTCCACGTGATCAAAGCAATTTTGTTGCGTTGAATCCAATTGGTCGGACCAGCATTGAACAGACATGAGCACGGGCATATCCTGTTTTAGTTTCTGTCTACAGGCTGGGAGCAACAGAATGAAGTCGTGGTCAGATTTTCCGAATGGGGGGCGGAGGAGGACTTTGTATGCGTCGCGGAAGTTAGAGTAACAATGATCCAGGGTTTTGCCAGCCCGGGTAGCACATTTGGTATGCTGATAAAATTTAGGGAGCCTTGTTTTCAGATAAGCCTTGTTAAAATCCCCAGCTACAATAAAAATGTGGTTTCCAGTTTACATATGAATGAAATTCCTTCAGGGCCGTCGATGTGTCTGCTTGGAGGAATATACACGACTGTGATTATAATCGAAAAATTCTCTTGGTAGATAATCCGGTCGGCATTTGATTGTAAAGAATTCTAGGTCAGGTGAACAAAAGGACTTGAGTTCCTGTATGTTGTTATGATCACACCACGTCTCGTTAATCATAAAGGCATACACCCCCGCCCTCCTTCTTCTGTAGCTCAGTTGGTAGAGCATAGCGCTTGTAACGCCAGGGTAGTGGGTTCAATCCCCGGGACCACCCATACGTAGAATGTATGCACACATGACTGTAAGTCGCTTTGGATAAAAGCGTCTGCTAAATGGCATATATTATATTATATTATATATTATCATATATTATTATTACCAGAGAGATGTTTGTTTCTGTCGGCGCAATACGTGAAGAAAGCAGGTGGCTGTACCGACTCTGATAACGTATCCCGAGTGAGCCATGTTTCCGTGAAACAAAGAACGTTACAATCTCTGATGTCTCTCTGGAAGGCAACCCTTGCTTGGATTTCGTCTACCTTGTTGCCAAGAGACTGGACATTGGCGAGTAGTATACTCGGGAGCGTTGCGCGATGTGCCCCTCTACGGAGTATGACCAGAAGAACGCGCCGTCTGCCCCTTCTGCGGCGCCATTGTTTTGGGTCGCCGGCTGGGATCCGATCCATTGTCCTGGGTGGTGGACCAAACAGATGATCAGCTTCGGGAAAGTCGTATTCCTGGTTATAATGTTGGTATGTTGACGTTGCTCTTATATCCAATATTTCCTCCCGGCTGTATATAATAAAACTTAAGATTTCATGGGGTAACAATGTAGAAATAATATATAAAAAAACAAAATACTGCATAGATTCCTAGGAACGCAAAGCGTTGTCTTTTTATTGACCGAGTCACTGGTGCTTCCTGCTTTAGTTTTTTCTTGTAAGCAGGAATCAGGGTGGTCAGATTTGTCAAATGGAGGGCAAGGGAGAGCTTTGAATGCGTCTCTGTGTGTGGAGTAAAGGTGGTCTATTTTTTTCCCCCTATGTTTGCACATGTAACATACTGGTAGAAATGAGGTAAATCGGATTTAAGTTAACATTCAGTAGATCCCAGCTAGCTAACTGCACGCTATTATAACAGCAAATTGACAGGATTTTAATATACAACATCACCACCAAGTTGTTGTAATAAACGATTGAACTTATGAATAGCTCATTCCATCTTGGTCGATGAACGCTCATCACCCACTCAGATGCAGTCGCTGGAGCCAAAGCAATAATACATCGTGGCTGCCCTGGCAAGAAGATTTCATACTCTTACAACTTATGTAAAATCCATGTAACATGTTAGCTAAGTAGCTAGTAGTTATTGGCTACATTGGCTGTAACGTTAGTAATTTAACCAGCTAACTTATCTAGTAAGCTAGCTACCTTTTAGCTACGCTAGCTACCGCTGCTAGCTGTAGTATAGATAACTAGCTAGTTAGCTGGGTTAGTTTGTTGACAAAATTAGCTAATAAGACTGCTTCTTACTTTGTTGCGAAGTTGCATTTGCAAGGATGTGGCTGTGAGGTGTTCATGAGTAATGCAGAGAATGAACACTATCTGCAACTATTTACATGGCCTGGTGTTGCGAATAGAAAGTCCTGGAGTTGTTCATTGTTAGCTAGCTCCAGAACAAAATACCACCATCAGAGATACTGGAATATAATGAATATGTCACCAGTATTTATAACTAACTAGCTCCTAGTTAGTTATAAACTAATTGCAATATTTCCTGCCCAAAGTCATGGCGGTAGTGGACATTTACATTTACATTTAAGTCATTTAGCAGACGCTCTTATCCAGAGCGACTTACAAATTGGTGCATTCACCTTATGACATCCAGTGGAACAGCCACTTTACAATAGTGCATCTAAATCTTTTAAGGGGGGGGGTGAGAAGGATTACTTTATCCTATCCTAGGTATTCCTTAAAGAGGTGGGGTTTCAGGTGTCTCCGGAAGGTGGTGATTGACTCCGCTGTCCTGGCGTCGTGAGGGAGTTTGTTCCACCATTGGGGGGCCAGAGCAGCGAACAGTTTTGACTGGGCTGAGCGGGAACTGTACTTCCTCAGTGGTAGGGAGGCGAGCAGGCCAGAGGTGGATGAACGCAGTGCCCTTGTTTGGGTGTAGGGCCTGATCAGAGCCTGGAGGTACTGAGGTGCCGTTCCCCTCACAGCTCCGTAGGCAAGCACCATGGTCTTGTAGCGGATGCGAGCTTCAACTGGAAGCCAGTGGAGAGAGCGGAGGAGCGGGGTGACGTGAGAGAACTTGGGAAGGTTGAACACCAGACGGGCTGCGGCGTTCTGGATGAGTTGGACCCTATGCATTATCTTTTACTGCAGACAGCAAGACACACTTTTACTGTGTGGAAGACTATTGGTCTGCTGGATGATGGAATAATAAGAAATATTCAGCTTAAACTTGATGCACTGAAAACAGGTGCAGACATAGGCCTACCTGCTACCATCTCATTACGATGTTCTCATTTCAATGCACAAGAATGGAAAATTGTGTTTACTCCATATTTTCTCTGACGGGACTTGTGGTGGAGGCCCATCCTGATTGCTGGACCCATTTTGTCAAAGCATGTAACATCTTTTGTACAAGATGTATCAAAATTGATCAAGTTGGAGAGGCTCATCAACACTTTATACAACAGTTCTGTGAGCAATTTGTAAGTGGTATGGAAAACAACATTGCACACCAAATATGCACCTCCATAGCCACATGAGGAAATGTGGTTTTGACCATGGTCCAGTATATGGTTTCTGGTGCTTTCCATTTGAACAAGCTGATGATTTCATACATATGGTTTCTGCGTGCAGTTAATGAGAAAGGTTTTAACTGCCCAAGAGGTTATTAAGAGCATGGTCTGGCCAACTGACTTTGAAATATGAGACATTTGTTTGTGGGTCATGAGCAATGTTCCCTTTAAGCTGTGTGTGTGCAGGCATGCAGTAGCCTCAAGACTACCGTGCAACTCCCCCAGGACTGCTGCTCAGAAGAAATATCAACCCATGGAGAGAAGCACGAGATTGAACTTCACTCAGCTTTGTCATGTTTTCACTGTTAGTTAACACTCTCAACGTTTCCCTTTACTGTGGCAATTATGATCGAATCAATGCAATATTAGCAATTTTCAATGCAACATTCAGACACAAAATTAACTATGCAAGAGATTTTGTCGTAGGCAGAACACATCGGAGTAGATAGACACAGGACTCAGCCGTACTCTATACAGACCGATGCAGCACAAAAAATCGTAGCTGCAGTAGACCTATATGAAAATACACATTGCCATATATGGATCTGTGCCATTTACTTTGAACTGGAATGTATTTACAGCATGAACGGTTATGAGTAGATGTGCTTGTTTTGAGACCAAAGTGAGAGCTGCATGTAGCTACGTGTGCACATTTTGTTCATATTCATTCATGTAGTTTGTGAGTTATTAGCTCAGTTATAGATCATTTGTAGTCAACAATAGGGGAGGGATTGCTTCCCACAAGAGCACAAAATGTGAGCATTCCGAGACATCTTTGAAAAGCAAGTCAGGTAAAAAGCTTTTTTTTTCTTAAAGGGGCAGTGTTCTATTTTATTAACAAAGTAGCCAATAGGCAAAGCGTAGTGTTATTTGTCTGATTCTCTAATAATAATAATAGTATGGGAATAATAATGCATTTAATTTTTAAAGTGGTTTCATGCTTCAAACAACAAGAAAATGTTCAGTCACCTCCTTGTCTGAAGGACAAGGGAATAAACAGGTTTTTAAGGATCGGCGTCCCGTCAACGGTACAGTTGTCAATCATGCAGCACGTTATGTCAAGATCACAGATTTGAGAGAAACAACAAATGTTGGTACATATAAGTGTCTAATATGGGCTGAAAGCTTAAATTCTTGTTAATATAACTGCACTGTCCAATTTACAGTAGCTATTACTGGGAAAAATGCATGCTTGTATTTGAGGAGAACTCCTAACCACACAGTTTTTTTCACCGCGACAGATTTGACAAATTCAACTCTGAAGGTGAAATGTATACTTACTTTCTGAAGTCTTGCTTTGCTTTATCATCCAAAGGGTCCCAGAGATGACATTAAGTGTTGTTTTGTTAGATAGAATCCTCTTTCATATCCTAAAAACGTCCATATAGCATGCACAGTCGATTTTGTATTTCCACTTGTTCAATTGGCAAAGAAAGGAATCTGTGAAAATCTCACCCTAAATGTTGTTTCAATGAGTCAAATCACGTTCCCATTCCTCAGAGATCCTAGAAGGTATCAAGACTTCACTATTTCATTAGGGGTGTAGTATATCCTATAGAACACCATATTTGGTCAGAGAGCGACGCCTTCATGGCGTGCCGATGACCCGGGCGACCATAACTTGAATGACTGTATCTTTGTCAAATAAGCACCAATCTGCGTCAAACAAAGCTAGCTAGATAGCCAATGAGCTGGGCTTTACGGGAGTATCATGGAGTATAACGGGAGTATAGCCATGTATATGTCATCAAATGTAGCTACTAACCTTGTACGACAGCATGTCCTTTCATTTTGGACAAAAACTCTAAGGATATTCAGAGTTATGAAGTTATGAAAACTGGTTGTTTTGCTGATGTTGATATTATATTATGGCTACTAATACTTGGAAAGCTAAATCAAAGTTCAAGTATACAGATTTGATATTCTTGCATAAAAATGGAATATGAATGTCTCCTTCACAATTTGCCCAAATGTACCTGGGGACTTCACACTAAAAGTCTTGAGGTTCAGTCATACTTCAAGAAAATTTGCACATACACTGTCGGAATTACAACCAGAGTGATGGCTATAACTGACCTTTCTCTTGCAATTCAAAGATTGTGCTAAAAAAACACCTGTTGGTTTTTTCTTTGTATTTTCTTCTACCATATCTATTGTGTTATATTATCCCACATTCAATTCACATTTACACAAACTTAAATGTGTTTCCTTTCAAATGGTACCAATAATATGCATATCCTTGCTTCAGGGCCTGAGCTACAGGCAGTTAGATTTGGGTATGTCATTTAGGTGAACATTGAAAAAACAGTGCTATCCCTAAGAAGTTTTAAATGTCAAGCCCTGCATGTTTTTTTTTTATACAAAAGTCTCATGGAATGTAGTGTCTACATTGTACATCACACATTTGCTGATACTGTAGGCTGAATGATAGAACAGCTATTTCCATGTTAAAATGTTATGGGATGCATTTTCTCCATTGATTTTGATGGTCACTGTTAAAACTATCTTAAATCGGGTACAGCCTTAGTGTTCACAGTAAACACACTGGAAGTTTTCAGAATTTTCACAACTTTCAAGCTTGGACTCAGCAGACCTGAAATTTGCTCTTTGCTGAAAATAATTAGAGAGAACATTGGTCATGAGAGAGATGACATACATGTAGGTCCTGATCCAAGTAGTTACATGTAATTGATCAGAGTGAGAATAAGGATCTTACCGGTGTTGAATTTGCAATGTGGTGAGTTCAGGCATTATTTGTCTGTCCCTTAAACAGCTGTTTGTTTTAACAAGCCAAGATAGGTAGGATCTGTGTAGTGTCTTCAAATGTATGTATCCAAACAAGGAGATCTCCATTGTTCAGCTGACAGAACAGCATAATAACATTGACATGCTTGGAGAGATTATAATCACAGATGAGAGTAGAAGTTTTCATTCATCATGTGTACAGACGGGTGGGCTTACCACGCATTCAACCAGATGCAAAGCATACTCCAGGCATAGTAACAGTACTGTTCTCTTGTGATATGCTTGTTGGTCCAGCACCTTGGTCCAGCACACACACATTTCTAATGTCATGGCTCATGTTTCTACACCTGCATTGCTTGCTGTTTGGGGTTTTAGGCTGGGTTTCTGTACAGCACTTTGAGATATCAGCTGATGTACAAAGGGCTATATAAATACATTTGATTTGATTTGAAATGTGATTGGATGTAAATTGGTTCCAGAAACACCCAAATCTACATCACTTCAAGCTCCTTGTTAAGGTTTGGGGCAAGGTATTGGAATCTGTATCAGGGGCACAGGTTATTCCAGTTCAGAGGATTATGAAGTGCTGCACATATTGCTGGTATAAAGTGCAGTTTGCAAGGACTACAGAGACAGTAACTGTGATAGTACTACTTTTTGTAGGCAGGCCATTATGCTACTTGGAGGTGAAAGTATAAGTCGTCAACAGGCCTAGCACTAGACATTTGAGAGAAAATACATGTTTTATTTCTTGTATTTTAGAAGGAAACAAATGCCTGATTATTCATAGTTTCTTAAAATTTTAGTGTATTTTTATTTGTTTTGTTTATGGAACTTTCCATTGTACAGTGAAACTGTGTTTAAGTGTTCTTAAACTGTGTTTAAGTGTTTATGTTCTTTTATTACCTTTTGTTGGTTTTTATCTTTCACTTGATCATTTACGCTAAAGTGTGAAAATAAAAATTGAAAATAAAAATTACGTTTGAGTTTAAGTTTGATTTGATATTGGATCTGATGAAATTACAATAGTATGCATATAGATTCTAATAGACTAATTAGTTATCATTCATATTCAGACTTCTAAAATACATGAACTAATTCCAAAGACTAGGCTACTATGCACAGCTTTGCAAAAGATTGCTTCTGAACTGATTGGGATGAATGAGAACAATGACCAAGGTGTTAGGAGCTATTAGCATGTGTGAAAATCGATGTCCTTCCAGAGCTGATGACTCGGACTGGTGAAGTTCACAGAAATTCCAAATGTGTGACTGTTGAGATCTGTTTTATTGTGACTTGTCAAATCCTAGCTTTTACTTGTCATGATTAAAGATATTTGTTTATACATCTAATCACGTGGGAACAGGCCACACAGTGAGTGACTTGGAAACACGATGGCATTTCAAAAGGAGGCAAATAATAAGTAGGAAACCGTTTGCAATCATTGTGATGTCGCCAGACCGACTTTAGATGCAGTATAGCTAAGTTTGATGGGACAGCACCGAATTGTAGTTTACAAACTTTGCTAGCTATGGCAACATTACCATCTCTCTAAAGTAAATTTGATGACATAATATGGCATAGTTGTTTCCTACTATTTATTTTCCTATTTTAGCCATGTCATCATATTTCCAAACAACTACAGTGTAATTTAGTCTAAATAGTCAGTAGCCCCCGTTCAGAATGACTGGGCATCAGCCTACTTTTGTGCATCAATACAGCTGTTGGATCTGTAAAACGTTGATAACAATGGCAACGACGTGACCAAGTGATGGAGGTGCAACTCATGAATAGTCACAGCTAGGCAGTTGTGGTTTCGACTTTGCCTTAAAATCCTACGCTGTGATATAAACATGATTTTGTCTCAACCTCTTTTGTCACTGCTTTATGATGGTACAATACCTTATTCAAGAAATTAGTTCCAGTTAAAATGTTCAACACTGTTACCACAGTTGTCTGTGTTTTGCTGAGGCTGACAGTGTTAGAGGCCTTTCTTTTGCCTGAGTAAGTGCTTGGTGAACTGGAGTTCAGTAGTATTTGACTGGATCTTCTCGTTAGATGTCTGCTGTGAGCTAATTAATGACTCTTGTTACAGTATTTGTGTTAGATGAAATCACATGAATAAAACATTATTTCAACAAGCTCAAGGTCGCACTGACTTTTACAACAAAAATGTTCCTCTCTTCCGTTTGCCACTAAGAAAGGGGACACAGCTATTTCCATTGTATTGCTATTATGACACCCTCATTCTGTCAGAGGTTTATGTAAAAAGCCAATCTTTACAATTTCTTCTCAGTCTCCAATGTTATAGTCAGTGTGATAAGGAGGCAACGACACAGTCATTGCTAGCGATCTTATAGGTTACCAATACATGACCCTATGATTTCCATTTTTGCCAGGGAGATACTGTACTGTGTGAATTCTAAACTGTGCATTAGACATGTGCAAATGAGATCAATCTAACAGAATATAATGTTATATCTGGAGGTCTCAAGACTAGCGTTAGCTCTGTAAGATAATTCCCATTTAACTTGATGTCTGCAATCAGCCAGCTGGAGTGTGGCAGATTGCATTCGTCTGGCGTGCCCCTGCAAATGTCCACCAGTCAAATGTATTCAGATCATTGATGTACTGGTGTCACATCAATGTTGAGGTGGTTGGTTCACCCTGGGAGATAAGGTTGAGACAGGGCGAGTGGGAGGTCAGTGCGAAAGGGTGAGGAAGAAAGAAGGAGACACCAGTATAGTATGTTGACAACTTGTGCTGTCCAAAGGGTGTGGATAGTACTTGTGTGGTCCTGTATGTTCCTCAAGAACATTGCCATAAGCACTTTTTCTTTAGGGGACTCACTGACTGCCAAATATGATACAGTGCCTTCGGAAAGTATTTACACTCATTGTCTTAACTCACTAAGTTTTCAACCCTTTTGTTTGGCAAGCCTAAATAAGTTCAGGAGTAAATATGTGCTGAACAAGTCAGTTGTATGCAATAGTGTTTAACATGATTATTAAATGACTACCCAAAATCTGTACCCCACTATTACAATTATCTGTAAGGTTTTTATTTTTTAATTTAATTAGGCAAGTCAGAAAAAACAAATTCTTATTTACAATGACGGTCTACCCGGCCAAACCCAGACGACGTGGGCCAATTGTGCACCACCCTATGGGACTCCCAATCATGGCCGGATGTGATACAGCCTGGAATCGAACCATTCTTCAAAATAACATGGAACATGGAGTTTTCAAAATAGAAGCCACTTTCTGGTTTGATTTTTCTCAGGGTTTCGCCTGCAATATGTTCTGTTATACTCACAGACAATATTTTGACAGTTTTGGAAACTTTAGAGTGTTTTCTATCCCAATCTGTCAATTATAAGCATATTCTAGCATCTGGTCCTCAGATATAGGCCGTTTACTTTGGGAACATTATTTTTCCAAACATAAAAATAGTGACCCCTAGCTTCAAGAGGTTAAAAACAACCTGAGGATTGATTATAAAAAACGTTTGACATGTTTCTGTGGACATTACGGATATTATTTGGAATTTGTCTGTGTTGTCGTGACCGCTCTTTCCTGTGGATTTCTGAACATAATACACCAAACAAACTGAGGTATTTTGGATATAAAAATTATCTTTATGGAACAAAAGGAACATTTGTTGTGTAACTGGGATTCTCGTGAGTGAAAACATCCGACGATCAAAGGTAAGCGATTAATTTGATTGCTTTTCTGCTTTTCGTGACCAAGCTACCTGATGCTAAGTGTACCTAATGTTATGTCATGCGATCGATAAATTTACACAAACACTTGGATTGCTTTCGTTGTAAAGCATCGTTTCAAAATCAGAGACGACAGGTGGATTAACAAAAGGCTAAACTGTGTTTTGCAATATTGCACTTGTTATTTCATGAATATGAATATTTTTTGTAATATTATTTGACTGAGGCGCTATGCTATTCAGAGGTTGCTGATGACAATTATCCCGCTTAAGGGATGGGTAGCGTCAAGAAGTTAAATCGACTTGAAAATCTATGTATGTCAAGACTTGAAAATGAAAATCTAGCAATTATCAACAACCAATTTGACAAGAAGAATTGTAAAAATAATAAAAATGGGCAAATATTGTACAATCCAGGTGTGCAAAGCTCCTAGGAACTTAACCAGAAAGACTCACAGCTATAATCATCGCCAAAAGTGATTCTGTATTGACTTAGGGGGTTGAATACTTATCTAATCAAGATTATATATATATATATATATATATATATATTGCATTTTTCTTCCACTTTGACAAGAGTATTTTGTGTAGATCGTTAACAAAAAATCAGACAAAATGTGAAAAAAGTCAAGGGGTGTGATTGAATACTTTCTGAGGGCACTGTAAATACTGACACAAAATGTTTGTGGTTTTTAGTTAATATTTCAAGTTCACATAGATCGAGCAATGACTGTTTCTCTATGCAGCTAGCTTTCTGTGAATCACCATCGCCAGTAAAGTTGAATACTTGTCAACACTCGTCTTCAATACACTGACAGACATGACAGGAAGGATGACCTTGACAAGCGATCAAATCAAAGTTTGCTATAAACATACAGATTTAAAGTGATTCTCATGCTAGGGTCTATTTTTCTCCTCTTCCTATCTGACTGACGTTCCCAAAGTAAACTGCCTGTTACTCAGGCCCAGAAACCAGGATATGCATATACAGTGCCTTGCGAAAGTATTCGGCCCCCCCTTGAACTTTGTGACCTTTTGCCACATTTCAGGCTTCAAACATGAAGATATATGGAGGGACAGCCACAAATTCGCAACATATCATACCAAAACTAACATATACTAAATGGAGGGACACATAAAAGCATCACAAATCATACCAATAGTTCAGGTTGAAACATTCATCATATTTCAAACGCTTTTGTATGTGTTCACGAAATTCATACCTTGTTGTATCGGGGCCCGTTATTTGTCGTTGACATCAGTCACACACCCAAGTATGTGGGTCAAAGTGTGTGACTGATGTCAAAGAGGCAAACCTACTGTACAACCATTGCTTTTCTCATCATGTGTGAATTGGTTTACCAGAGTCAGTATCATTCCCAGAATGCAAGAGTAATTTATATGCTTGTTAAGAAATACAGAACCAAGTTTTCAGACTGCCTTAATTAAATAATGAGGAATTAATTAGCTGTGAATATATTTTGTGGCGTTGGGCAAGACTTAGGTGTCTATTTCAAACAACACTGCACACAGTTGAAATAAATCCTCCATATGCTATCATTCCTGATCTGTTTTGCATAAGCAGTCGCTCTCGGTTATTGTTTTTAATCAAGGCACAAGGTGAGACCCAAATGCAGACACAGGAGGCAGATGGTTGGAGTCTTACAATGATTATTAATCCAAAGGGGTAGGCAAGAGAATGGTTGTGGACAGGCAAAAAAAGGTCAGAACAAGATCAGAGTCCAGGCTGTACAGAGTGGCAGACAGGCCCGTGGTCAGGGCAGGCAGAATGGTCAGGCAGGCGGGTACCAAGTCCAGAAACAGGCAAGCGTCAAAACCAGAGGACTAGAAAGGGGAGAATGCAAAAAGCAGGCGAAGAGGAAAACCGCTGGTTAACTTGGAAACATACAAGACAAACTAGCACAGAGATATAGGAAACACAGGGATAAATACACTGGGGGAAATAAGCAACACCTGGAGGGGGTGGAGACAATCACCAGGACAGGTGAAACAGATCAGGGTGTGACTGTTGTAACAATCAAAAACTTTGAGCAAAGTTTCTCCTAACAGCACAAACACTCACTCCATTTCTCTTTCTTACACACGTACAAACGCTCTCACAAACTCTGTTGTGAGTGACTCAGATGGGTGATGAGCTAAGAGAAGCAAAATTCACCCATAGCTTTACTTTGAAAAATTTGATTCTTGGAGAACCACCGTTTTAAGTTAGTATACATAATGACCGAGAGAATCCTCAATAATAGACCTGTTCTACTTTGAATTGTGATCAAGATATACCTAATTATTTCCCTACTCAGGTTCTCGTTCCTACTCAGGGTCAGACACACTCCAGTCAGACAACATTGCTTTTATTTAGCCTTTACCTGTAGTGGGACTTTACCTTCATTAAAAAGCCACCTGGCCAACAACCTCTCCTCACCCACTTTGGAAAGCCAGACTGAGGTAACTGAACAACCTTTCTGACTTTGATTGTTATTGATTTGTCATGTTTTGAGGAACAGACACTGGAGCTCAGGGAATACATGTTCAATCTATCTCTCCCTCTCGAGCTGATCAGGGTCCGCAAAGGGGTTTGTGTGCCCATGCACTCCGAGGTTTCCATGGTAACCTGAAATCCCCCTTGGAAGTTGAAGGTGGCTCACAATCTTCATTGTTATCTATCTGTTAGCAGTTGCCGTTACTTTTCAGTAACACAGAACCCAAAGCAAATCAGGGGGAGAAGAATAGGATTACACAAAGAGATGTTATGCTAAGAGGTAGATGTTCATTTTCCCCTGTCCTCCGTGATTCTCTTAAGAAATGATTTCTCATCATGTTTTCTTACTTTGGCAAATACAGTTAATAACCATCGTGTCTTTGTCAAGTAATTAGACATTCTCTGTATTTTTCATCAAGCTTTTTGAATATCAGACAGATTCCATAGTCCATCTTTGTCAACAATGACAGAATATTTCTTTCTCTTGCCTACACTTCTCTACTTTGAAATGGTTCTTCATATCACTAGACAGTGAATTTAAAATATTTTTCATGCTCACATCTGGAGGAGCTCTTCCCCATTTCCAGAGTGGTTTTCTCACTTAACAATGTCTCACTTAGAAATGTCCTTGGTATTGACAGAAAAGCATGTTTTTTGTCCATTTAAAATAACATAAAATTGATCAGAAATACAGTGTAGACATTCTTAATGTTGTAAATTACTATTGTAGCTGGAAACTCCTATTGTAGCTGGAAACTCCTATGTATTGCCTAAATCAATTGTATTTATAAAGCCCTTCTTACATCAGCTAATATCTTAAAGTGCTGTGCAGACACCCAGCCTAAAACCACAAACAGCAAGCAATGCAGGTGTAGAAGCATGGTGGCTAGGAAAAACTCCCTAGAAAGACCAGAACCTATGAAGAAACCTAGAGAGGAACTCTTTTGGCTGTGCCAGGTGGAGATTATAACAGAACACGGTCAAGATGTTCAAATGTTCATAGATGACCAGCAGGGTCAAATAATAATAATCACAGTGGTTGTTGAGGGTGCAACAGTTGGCTTTTCATAGCCGATCATTGAGAGAATCTCTACCGCTCCTGCTGTCTCTAGAGATTTGAAAAGAGCAGGTCTGGGACAGGTAGCACGTCCGGTGGAGGGGTCAGAGTTCCATTGCTGGCAGAACAGTTGATACTGGAGCAGCAGCACAGCCAGATGGACTGGGGACAGCAAGGAGTCATGAGGCCAGGTATTCTTGAGGCATGGTCCTAGGGCTCAGGTCCTCAGAGAGAGAGAGAAGGAAAGAGAGAATTAGAGAGAGCATACTTAATAAATTCACACAGGACACTGGATAAGACAGGAGAAGTACTCCAGTTATAACAGACTGAGCCTAGCCCCCGGCACAAACTATTGCAGCATAAATATTGGAGGCTGAGAAAATAGGGGTCGGGAGACACTGTGACCCCATCCGACGATACCCCTTGACAGGGCCAAACAGGCAGGATATAACCCCAACCACTTTGCCAAAGCACAGCCCCCACACCACTAGAGGGATATCTTCAACTACCAACTTACCATCCTGAAACAAGGCCGAGTATAGCCAACAAAGATCTCCGCCACGGCACAACCCAAGAGGGGGCGACAACCCAGACAGGAAGATCACGTCAGTGACGCACCCCTCCTAGGGACGGCATGGAAGAGCACCAGTAAGCCAGTGACTCAGCCCCTGTAATAGGGTTTGAGGCAGAGAATCCCAGTGGAGAGAGGGAAACCAGCCAGGCAGAGACAGCAAGGGCGATTCGTTGCTCCAGTTTCTTTCCGTTCACCTTCATTCTCCTGGGCCAGACTACACTCAATCATAGGGCCTACTAAAGAGATGAGTCTTCAATAAAGACTTAAAGGTTGAGACCAAGTCTGCGTCTCTCACATGGGTAGGCAGACCATTCCATAAAAATGTAGCTTTATAGGGGAAAGCCCTGCCTCCAGCTGTTTGCTTAGAAATTCTAGGGACAGTTAGGAGGCCTGGATCTTGTGAATGTGGCGCACGTGCAGGTATGTACGGCAGGACCAAATCGGAAAGATAGGTAGGAGCAAGCCCATGTAATGCTTTGTAGGTTAGCAGTAAAAACTTGAAATCAGCCTTTGCCTTAACAGGAAGCCAGTGTAGAGAGGCTAGCACTGGAGTAATATGATCAAGGTTAAGATTCTAGCAGCCGTGTTTAGCACTAACTGAAGTTTATTTGGTGCTTTATCCAGGTAGCTGGAAAGTAGAGCATTGCAGTAGTCTGACCTAGAAGTGACAAAAGCATGGATACATTTTTCCGTATCATTTTTGGACAGAAAGTTTCAGATATCTGCAATGTTACATAGATGGAAAAAAAGCTGTCCTTGAAACAGTCTTGATATGTTCATCAAAAGAGAGATCAGGGTCCAGATTAACGGCGAGGTCCTTCACAGTTTTATTTGAGAGGACTGTACAACCATCAAGATTCATTGTCAGATTCAACAGAATATCTCTTTGTTTCTTGTGATCTAGAACAAGCATCTCTGTTTTGTCCGCGTTTAAAAGTAGAACACTGGCAGCCATCCACTTCCATACGTCTAAAAGAAGGCCAGCATCCCGGAGTCGCCTATTCACTGTTGACGTTGAGACTTGTGTTTTGCAGGTACTATTTAATGAATCTGCCAGTTGAGGACTTGTGAGGTGTCTGTTTCTCAAACTAGACACTAATGTAATTGTCCTTTTGCTCAGTTGTGCACCGGGGCCTCCCACTCCTCTTTCTATTCTGGTTCGGGCCAGTTTGCACTGTTCTGTGAAGGGAGAAATACACAGTGTTGTACGACAGTTTCTTGTTAATTTCTCACATGGAATAGCCTTCATTTCTCAGAACAAGAATAGGCTGATGATTTTCAGAAGAAAGTTTTGTTTCTAGTCATTTTGAGCCTATAATCGAACCCACAAATGCGGATGCTCCAGATACTCAACTAGTCTATAGAAGGCCAGTTTTATTGCTTCTTTAAACAGAACAGTTTTCAGCTGTGCTAACATCATTGCAAAATGGTTTTCTAATGATCAATTAGCCTTTAAATTAACTCTGTATGCCTATGTAGATATTTCATTAAAAATCAACCGTTACCAGCTACAATAGTAATTTACAACATTAACAATGTCTACACTGTATTTGTGATCAATGTGATGTTGTTTTAATGGACAAATGTGCTTTTCTTTCATAAACAAGGACATTCCTAAGTGACCCCAAACTTTTGAACGGTGGTGTTTCTCTATGTTTATATATTTATTTAGCCCCAAAATATATCCCTTTTTGAGGACTCAAACCTCTTCTAGAACACATTGTTTCTGTAGGGACTGGCTACGA